>NC_049984.1:1232222-1241108 GCF_000003815.2 Branchiostoma floridae
GTATCACATTTCAAAATGCACCTAGCCGCTATCCGCTAGAGGTCGTTTTCAATACCCGGAACCTGACCGGAGCACTCAGTACAAATAAACGTAAACGTCCGAGGATCGATCGGGTCACGAAACTTTCGTGCATGATCATGCCAGTAATACACAAGCTTTCATCGAAATTCCTTTTCATATCAGTTATGGTTTATTAATGGGAATTTATGGTCCACCTAAAACAACGCTTTGCGGGCCAGATAATTTTTTAGCCCGGATTCCTTTGGACTCTACACTCGGAGTAATACAGGAATGAGACCTTAACCACGTCTCTAACAACAGTACTACCCTTCATGACGTAGGATTTGGAGCGTTCCATTTAATTGGGTGCGGTGGGGGGTATTCTACTGTGCGGCGCGTGTTGAAGTATAGAAGTACATTTATAAATGGTAAGACTGCCGAATCAGTCCAATTTTTTGTCTGACAATACTATATATACTTTATACAAATCAATAGTCAGGTGATTATTTGGGCAGATTAAATTTAAATTCAAGGCCGGCCTGTCGTGTCAATCCATAGTAGTCCGCTATGATTTAGTAACAGTCTTTATTTTCTTTAATTATCAATACAAGACTTTTAACCATACTTTCACTGAGCATATGAACTATCAACAATATTCAATTAGACTATTGCCTCTCGTCAGTACATTGCTTATGATATAATGTAGTCATGGTGTAAACTATAAGATACAGAAAGGTTCTTAACCACATTGAATCGACCTGATGAATGCCCCAGAGGTTTGTATCCTTTGAGAAGTCTCCACAGTACAGCCTATTTGGTGATTCCCTCTTCCGGCAATGGTCGATGGCGCCCACATGGAATCCATCATGTAACCTTCCGGCTTTTTTGCCTGTCTATATACTTTTCCACGCATGTTGCGCCCTTTTGCTCATTATTCAAGCGGTGCGCACTATTTATTTTGGCTAAAACCAGCCACGAAAATTGCCGCACCCGAAATAAGAACAAAGTACACAACAAATGAAGACAATAAGACTGATCCACACTTCTGTCTAAAAATTATCCAGTCGTGTTTTTGCAGATCACAGCTGTAAAGACGCTGTTGATGTCACCGGTCCCTACTGCATGGGTGAGAAAGAGCTGGGCAGGAGGATCTTGGACCACTGATGAACCAGGTTTGGCGCGCTCTCACGGGCTGGGGAAGCAGAGGAGAATTGTAAGCCAACAGACGCTTTATTATTATTATTTTTTTCGACCTTTATTTAACCGTGATACACCTTCGGCCGAAGCCGTTTTTCAAGATTTCAAAGGTGGAGGAGGTCAGGGGTCTTTCCTTCCTAATAGTACATACTAGAATTTATAAATACATACTTATGTTCAAAATAGTCAACATAATATCAGTCCATCTTCTCATAGTCATTATCAACTGAATTTCTCTCTCGGTGACGTGGAGTCTATCATGCGGTATTGGATAAATAGTATTGGATGCTAGATACCATATTCCTACTGGTGTGATTTTACCACTTAAGATACAATGATCTACAGTAAAATGTGACCATAATATACATATATGCGCCATACCCTAACTTTTTATTAGCAGATTTAACTTAATAACTGCTACAGATATGGACTACGAGGCTACTTCAGATAGTTACAAGCTGCTACAGACGTTGACAAGCTAGTACAGATACTTACAAGTTGCTACAAATATCTACAAGCTGCTACAGATATGGACGCACAAGCAAGCTGCTACAGTTATGGACTTACAAGCTGCTACAATGGCGGCGTCCTGGGCAGCCCTGGCCCTTCCCAGCATCCTCTGGTCCAGGTCCTGGTGGTGCCACAGCATGTAGACTGGTCACGTGACACAAACAACAAGTACTGTATTAGACTATGGTAACTTTTAAAGATCCAAAAATATTGTATTTGGCATATAGTTGCTTCATTTGGAAGTAATCAAGACAATACTACTGTTTATCATCTCCTTAATCTCACAGAAAACAGATAGTACGTACAGTATCTATAGGCTCTTCGTACGGTAACATTTCCCTAGTTATTTTCGACTCGCGCAAATTATGAGCGTTCCGTGTGTGTGTTTTTGGGGGGGGGGGGGACTCAACACTAGGTCCAGAGACAGGGCCGCTAACCTCTGGACCACGTGTAGCCCAGTAATTTCATGTACATGTCTTTCATGCTGTGAAGTAAACCTGTCTAGTGTTTGTTTCTGAAACTATCTAGATATCTAATAAAAGCCGTGGGTTGTTGAGTTGGGATCAGTCTGAGAGGGGTGTCAGTCAGACGAAGGAATCAGAGAAGAGTCTCCCAACTCGCAGTTCTCGTGCATATGCAATGGCATGCTTGTGTCCTGTGTGTGATTCTTGGTCTTGTCGTCTAATAGTGCCTCGTGCAGCATTCAAAGAATGACCACTTACACACGCACGCTACTACAAAATAGTCTATAACTATAATCCAGTAAAGCCCCGCTCACCCCTGTTGAGCTCTCCGAACTCGCTGCTCCAGACGCCGAGCAGATCCGCGTACCTGAAGGCGGCGCGAGCCTGGATAGTCTTCCTGAAGGGTTCCTGCCAGGGCGCCCCCGGGGTCATCCGGTAGGACCTCAGCTCATACCGACCTGAAACATAGCAGGGTTGAACAAGTTTTCTAAAATCCACTTGTCCTATCGGGCAAGCACATAAAAAATGTACTTGCCCGAGCCAATTTTTCACTTGCTCAAAATTCAAATGTCACTGTTACTAGTATATGCATTTTCACTTCCAGCAATGGAATTCTCTGTAGACAATTGCTTGATGTCATGACTGTAAAAAGTAACAAGTATATCAAAATTGCACTAAAATCAATGGAAAAATCTTACTTGCCCGATCGGACAAGTGGGGTAGGACAAGCACTTAACCGAACAGCACTTTCACTTGCCCTGGACAATAGGGCTAGTGGACTTGTTTATCCCTGCATACGGTCTTTTATTTTCATTTACAAGGCTTTTTTTACAGGTGATGACATCTTGTCAAGTTGCCCAAACGTTTCTCAGTCGTGCTGGGGGCACATTTACATATTGCAATAGTATATCAAGAAATGTACACAGCATGCTTATGAGTAATTCTTTTTACGCTTGCCATCTGTGTTTGTAGTAATCGTGGTGCAACGCTTAACCTTCTTCCAACACGTACACAGAGGTATACATGGATCAATGTCACCTTCTTTAGGAACAATACTTATAACCTTGAACTTTATTCTTTAATTTTCAACAATCTGGACAATCACTTCAAAATGTGAACATGAGAGAGTTACGGGAACGTACTTCATTAACACTTGATCTTTTGGATAAGTGACGTCGGTAATTGGTCAAACGTGCCAGGAACTTTGACATCATGATTTACATTTTTGTGCATTTTGTTGTCCTTTATAGCAGACTTTGAGTTTCCCCGAACTGACTGGCCTTCAAGCCATGTTCATTTCCGTTTTAAACTGACCTCCGGGCGTGTCTGGGTACTTGAGCGGGCTCCAGGGCATGGGCAGCAGCAGGGCGTTCTCCTGGTGCTCGATCGTGGGCAGCAGCTTGTTCAGCGTGCTCATCCACCCCGTGTGCGCAGAGCGCGTCCTGGCCACCGCCGTCCTGTGGGCAAAGTCGTCTGTCCGGGGAGGGAGGAGAAGCTAGGGTTAGGATGGGAGCTCATCTGAGTCTTCGATATAAATTTTTTTACGTCGTAGAGCTGGAAAAAAGCCAATGGTACTTGACAATCTGATCATTTTTTCTACAATCAACATTTTTAAGAGGAAACAACATACAAAGGTGAGAAATCATTTGTTATTTTGATGGTATGGTTTAAAGAACAAATAAAGAAACAAAATTAATTACATACTGGCTTATGGGACTGATGAAGATGATCTTATCTTATAATTTGCAGTCGCTAAATGAAGAATGGTCATGTACCGTTATCGTTGACACTAAAAAGGTTCAGTAACCTTTGATTCACGTGAAATATATGCTATAAAAGCTGACCATGTTACGACTGTGAATTAAGCCATGCTCTCACAGTAAATTACTTTGCTGAATACAGTCTTACAGTCCCCGATACCGACCGACACTCCGAAACTAGAACTCACAGATGACCCACCTGGTTCAAACCCCCATGTCCACCCTCCAGAACTGGTCCCACTTACTCCGTACTCCTACAGGTAAACCACAAGGTTCAAATCCCCCGAGCCGACCGTCCAGAATCGATCCTACTTTCCGCACTCCCACAAATTACTAGTTACCACCTGGTTCAAATCCCTCAGAACTGGTCCTACTTACCGTACTCCTACAGGTTAACCACCTGGTTTAAACCCCCCAAGTCGACCCTCCAGAACTGGTCCAACCTACCGTACTCCCACATATGAACCACCTGGTTCCAACCCTCCAGAACGGGTCCCACTTACCGTACTCCCACATATGAACCACCTGGTTCCAACCCTCCAGAACGGGTCCCACTTACCGTACTCCCACATATGAACCACCTGGTTCCTTCCCTCCAGAACTGGTCCTTCTTACCGTACTCCCACAGATTAACCACATGGTTCAACCTTCCAGAACTGGTCCCACTTACCGTACTCCCACAGATGAACCACCTGGTTCAGACCCCCCAAGTCCACCGTCCAGAATCCGACCATTTTGCTCATCTCCTTGCGCAGATGCACATTCTCCTCCAGGATTTCCATGAACTCCCAGAAGAGGGCGGGTTTGATGTGATACGTGCGCAGTTCGTACAGTTTGGGCCGGCCGTCCCCGCTGGTGCAGAACCCGGATGTGCAGGCGGCACGGGAACGCTTGAGCTGGGAACACGGTTTGGGGACCCCGGATAAGAAAGATGGCATCTTGTGTTTTCTTTTGAATGTGTGTAACATGTAGCAAAGCAGTGCTCTACACAACATATTTTCACAACAGGAAATGGTAATCACAAAACGCACACAGCAGAAACCAACACGTGTGATTTAATCACTTCCATAGCATCGCACACCTCCATCAAAACGTAAAAAGATTTAAAAAAAAAAAGCAAAATGCAAATGTTTAACAGGCATGCAGCCACTGTCTCGTAGGTTGAACTAATTGTAATGGCATCGTTTTTGAACTGCTGACATTGTGATGGACCGTCAGGATTGGCCCACAATAGGTCTAAGACTATGTGTGCTACCTAGCGACTTTTCACATTATTGCACACAAAATGTACTTCACACGTGTCAGGCACCATTTCATATTTTATAGTGCTTCAATTATTGTGCAGTTCCATTCCAGTTTCTATAGTTTTGCGTCGGGTTTGTACAACCTGGTAGCCAGTCGTATTATATAGCTCCCGAGTCTCTTCTGTCCTCTCTGCAAATGTGACTGTTGTCTTCTCGCTTTGCAAAACAGTCATTGTACCTTTACTTTAGAGTAGCGTTATAGGATAGTGTGTGTGTACTAGTAGGTGTGTGTGTGTGTGTGTGGGGGGGGGGGGGTGGGTATTTGTCGTAGGTTCCTGTCCCTTTGTGGAGCCCCCTTTAGCTGTGGAAACGGACTCAAACACACATCTTCTGACTGAGCCAACACACAGTGTCGCGAGTAAGAGCGTCCCTCAACCTATTTTCCACAGGGAAACAACACTGCCCCCCTCCCCCTTCTCAACGTACTTCCGCGTTCTGTGGTGATAACATGGCTTCATACACAAACGGCATGCTCCCTTACCTGGCGCCGAAGCAGCTGCAGCCCACACGACACCTGCCTCAGCATCGGGACACGCCTTTTGTGCAGGAAAACCGACCCTTGTAGCAGCTTGTAGAAGCCTAGGCGTTATCTCTGCGTTAACGTCTGTGTCAAGACAGACGTACTGTACCGGCCGCGAACGACATCTGACCCTCGTCAGCTGTTATTCAGTCACGGGGTCATAGTAGACGTAACGACGTCACAGTTTACTGGCAGGTCCTCACTTCTTGTCGTCACAGAAAGCTTCTAGTCTCTACCAGACTCCGGATCGCTGGAAAAATCGTAGAAATGGAACAAATCAGAGGAGTAAGCCGGCCAGAGGAATATAACCGGCCAGGGAACAGCACGCGATCGTCCTGGGATCGCGAGCTGTTCCCTGGCCGGTTATATTCCTCTCTATTTGTTCCATTTCTACGATTTTCCAGCGATCCGGAGTCTGGTAGAGACTAGAAAGCTTCCCAAAACCCGACCAGTGTGGATGTCATCTCATATTCGAAGCTTGAGAAGGCGTGTCGTCAATACTGCTGCTGATTGGACGCGACGGGGGCGTGTCCTCGGGTTGATTGGTTAGTGAAAAAAGCGCGGGAAATTTGAAATCTTTTCCGGGAAAGTGCAGAGGAACTGTGTCTAAATAAATCCACATCGGTCTTAATGCCATGAGTGTTTGTATTTATTGTACTGCATCTTCCTCGACTTCTATACTGGGATAATACACCTATTGCTGCCAGATAGACGGTCATGGCAGCAGAAATGTTTCATCAGTAGACTTTAATATTGGCCTGATTACGTGAAAGGAAAATTCAAATGCATAAAAATACTTACGAGTGTAACACATTGTCGAACAAGTCTACGGTATCCGGTCTCTTATTCATGTCATAATGTGAGACAAAGTCACAGTCAATTTTCGAAACGATAGTGTCAATGGAACTGGTCCACTTACCGTACTCCCACATATGAACCACCTGGTTCAACTCCAGAACGGGTCCCACTTACCGCACTCCCACATATGAACCACCTGGTTCAACCTTCCAGAACTGGTCCTACTTACCGTACTCCCACATATGAACCACCTGGTTCAACCTTCCAGAACTGGTCCTACGCTTACCATACTCCCACAGATGAACCACCTGGTTCAAACCCCCATGCCCACCTTCCAGAACTGGTCCTGCTTACCGTACTCCCACAGATTAACCACCTGGTTCAATTCCTCCAGAACTGGTCCTGCTTACCGTACTCCCACATATTAACGACCTGGTTCAGACCCCCCAAGTCCACCGTCCAGAAGCCGACCATCTTGCTCATCTCCTTGCGCAGATGCACCTTCTCCTCCAGGATTTCCATGAACTCCCTGAAGAGGGCGGGTTTGATTTGATACGTGCGCAGCTCGTACAGTTTGGGCCGGTCGTCCCCGCTGGTACCGAGAGAACCGGAGGTACAGAATCCAGACGTGCAGGCGGGAGGGGAACGCTTCAGCTGGGGACAAGGTTTGGGGGAATCCAGATGAGAAAGATTTCATTTTCATGCACCATTTCGTTGTATCACCACCACCGGCCAGTCCCGCGAGGGCTCAGTAGGTACTAGATTAAAATTTATTGAAATTGTAGACAATGCAATACATGGCAAACCCACTGGGCAGCTTAGCTGATATTGAGTGCCAACACATGCAGATGTAGATGCTGACATCTTGTTGTTGGGGTAAGTTCCAACTCATTTCTAGTGTTGGTTAGTTAAAATTTAGTTTATCCATGATGACATCTTGTGTTTGAAACTGATTCAGTGTTACAATTTATGTTGCAAAACCAGTGTATCATACAGCATATAACAGCACGACGTGACACTAATAAAACACAAGTGATATAAATACAACACAATAGACCACAGCCACGTCCTATCAAAACGTACAAATGCACAACAGATCTGGAAACATAAAAATCCAACTACATGGATTTGACGAAAATGCAGCCACTTTGTCATTGGTCGATCCAATAGTTGCCCTGAGTCAGGATTGGCGTGACAACAGTAAATTTGAAAACACTGTCGAGAAGTATGTGTGCCGTCTAGCGACTTTTCAAATCATTGCAATCAAAACAAACAGTTTTAGTCCCAATAACACAACAAAGACAAGTCTTTAATTAACGTAGTTTCATGGCATTCAATTTTCTAGTTTTCCGTAGGGATCGTACATCGTCATCAGTAAGTTACGTTTGAGGTAAGTTGCATTTCATGTACTGTTATCTTCTCGATTTGCAAAACAGTAATTATATGTCACAATGCATGTGTGTACGGTGGGGGCGTTATTTTGTCGCAGGTCTATGATCATTAATTTGAGTAGGCATCTTTTGATATCTAAGGGGAGTCCCTGTGTTATACATCTTCTGGTACGGTACAAAGTGTGGCAAGAAACGGTGTATTTTCTGCAGAGAAACAGAACTGTCCCCCTCCCCTCTCAACCTACTCCCGAGTTTCTGTGATGAGATATGACATATGCACACGCCATGTTCCCTTACCTGGGACCGGAGCTGCTGAAGCCCACACGACACCTGCCTCAGCATCGCGACGCGCATTTTGTGTAGGAATCGACGGTTTGTATGTTGTGTGTTGAGTGGATCCCCTCTGAGTTAATTGACCCCAGAAGTCCTATTCACCTTCATCTGGGGGGGTGTGTTGCCAGTTAGTGCAAAGCGTCCCCACGCCAGACCCCTGGGGTGGTGGAATGTCCCAGATATGGTACCAGCTAATTTGAATGCATAGCGTCCCCACGCCAGACCCCTGGGGTGGAGGTGGAGAGGAGAGATATAAATAGGGGAGTTCTGTTTTGGAGACACAGAATGGTAACATCATCGAGAGTGGAATAAACAAGTGTGAACTGCAAGACGTCTCCGAATCTTCAATCAAAAAAAGAACCTGGATCCAATTTAGATCTTGGATCTAACATTGGCGTTGTCGGCAGGATTGGTAGACGCGGAGACTGACGCAATCGGAAGAGGATTTCAGTGGATTTCTGGAAGGTTTCATGGAGTTGAGAAGTTAACTTCAAACCCGCAAGATCCTGGGAACGGAAGACTGGGACAGTCGGAAGAAGTTCCAGAGGATTGCTGGGAGGTTTATGGTAGTTGAGAAGTACACTACCAATCTGCAGGAGTTGCAGGGAA
>NC_049984.1:1241276-1251590 GCF_000003815.2 Branchiostoma floridae
CAGGACGAAGGCAGAGTTCAACGGAAGGGAAGGCAGTGCCCGGCAAGAGGATCTGTTCCTGGACTTTGAACACTTACAGTGTAGAACTGTAAGAGGAAAAAGGGAAATTTATTCCAAGGACAGATTCTGGAAGTTGAACAGTTGGTGGATTTACTGTTGTTTTCTGATACTGATTGTTGTTGTGTATTGCTGTGTATGTAGTCTTAATCCTGTCTGTACCCAGGAATTTGGAAACTTGATGGATTGCACATGTGGCTTTGACAGGTAGAGTTGAGGGCTCCGGGGGAGGTACATTGTTGTTCATTGTAGGTGCTTGTACCTGTTAGCAGTGTAAAGTTACATTCCTGAGGGCTGGTTCGTTAATACTAGGAATAGTACATTGACCGTAGCTAGGGTAGGTCTCTAGATCTGAGCCAACCATGGAGAGGTTTGTCAACCTTGGGAAGGAAATGGGCTATGAAGGTGTAGCACTGCAGGAGTTCGTGGCAAAACAACAAGAACTGGAGATCGCGAAGCAGGCTCTGGAGAGGGAGGAAAGGGCCCTTGAGCGTGAGGCTAGGAAGCAAGCCGAAGAGGCTAGGAAGCAAGCCGAAGAAGCTAAGAGGAAGCATGAAATAGAAATAGAAGAGATCAGATTTAAGCAGATGGAACACGCCCACCACCTTCACTGGCGGATCCAGAAATTTGCTAAGGGGGGGGCGCGCACCATGACGCGGCCGAAGGCCGCGGCCGCGCAGCGCAAGCTGCGCGGGGGGAAAGCACGAGAGGGGGTTTCCCCCCTCTCGTTGGGGGGGTATGGGGGGCCTCCCCCAGAAAATTTATAAAAAATAGAGGCTCTCTGGTGCATTTTAGAGCCATATCTGAGCAAATTTGAGAAGCAAACTAACACTAACTTTTTGTCATGTCTGTGGCTGTCTAGTTCACTTCAGGGACATCTTTTACTATTTTTAGCAACTACAACTGAGGACAAACCTAACGAAGGATAGTTCCTCCTTCTTAATATTCATAAATGACGCTACGCTACACAAACAATATCGCAAAATTATTTGTACCTGGCTGCCGATTTGCCTTTCTCCGTGAAGCGGCTCGCGCTCCTATAAAATCGCATAGAAATCTCGTGGGATCTGAGTGGCTTGCCGGAGACGATTTCGAAAGTGTCTTACGCATTTGAAAATGCATATATTTCGGACTCTTTTTGCTTCTGCGGTGGCAATTGATGACGATTATTATATAAATCGGGGGGAAATGACAACAAAAACGTCAGCACGGTCACCGCGGCGACTGATCAGAACTGGAGTGGGGAGGGGGGTGTCGGCGCACGACGCCGATTTTCCCAAGGCGGGTTGCGTCTCTCTAAGCCGATGACGGACGATAGAAATCATCAGTTTATCAAAAATAATTAACTTCCGCTGATTTTCTGGAGATCTTACAAAATTTCCAGGCTCTTTCTATATTTTTGAGCGCCGATTTTGGCTAACAGCGACCCACCAGTTTCTTGGGGAGAAATTGATGCGGCCGCGCTCGGCCGGGCGCCCCCGGGCCTTTACCGTAAGTTTACGTGACTCGGAAGACCCACTAGTAATTGCAAACTGCAAGTTTCTCTAAATAAGTACCAGAAAGTCTCCTTTCAAATAAGCGAATTAGTTTTATAACGTTGTCAATATTCTTGACGTAACTTCCGAAGACCTCTAGTAGCCTTGGTTTATCTTGCCATTTTTTTTTTGCTAGCTGAAGGGGGAGGCGCGCGCCCTGCGCGCCTCCCCCTGGATCCGCGCGTGACCTTAACCTAACCGCGCCCAAGGTGAAGATGGAAAATAATGACACAGATACCGGAAGCGCCGCAGCTAAGGCGAAGAAGCCCAGTCTGCCACCATTCAAGGAAGGGGAGGACATTGACAGTTACCTCCACCGGTTCGAACGGGTTGCAAGGGCGAGCGAGTGGAAGGAAAACACCTGGGCGCCATACCTCAGTGCCCTATTGTCCGGAGATGCACTGGAGGTGTACAGTAGGTTATCAGATAGCGACGCCGGCGACTACCAGAAGGTTAAGGAAGCCGTGCTCAAGCGCTATAAGTTGACGGAGAAGGGATACCGTGCTATGTTCCGTAACGAGGTCCCAAAATATGGAGAGAGTCCCGACCAGTACGTCACAAGGATAGGTAACTACCTGGATCGGTGGGTAGACCTGTCAGGGACTCCGTCTACGTACGCAGGAATTCGCGAGCTGATAGTTAAGGAGCAGTTCCTGGACTCTTGTCCGGCAGACTTAGCCGTGTTCCTTGGTGAGAGAAAACCCAAAACGCTAGCAAAGCTAGAGGAATTGAGTGAACAGTTCCTATTGGCTCATGATCGGGATTTGTCGACAGGCGTACGTCCCCGTAGCTCGCCAAAGCCAAACCGCAAGCCTTACCCCAAGCTGTCAGCGAGGTCGGCGGCTCAGACCCCATCATCCGGAAGGAGCAGTTCTAACCGTGGTGGAAGTGACGGAAGCTTCCCGTGGGAATGTCACTACTGCCATAAAACAGGTCACAAGAAGGCAGACTGTCCCCGGAGAAAGGAGACAGCGCTTAAGAAGAGTATGTTCGCCCACGGGCGCTACAAGTTCTGGGATGAAGCCTTGGGGGAGGAGAACGAGTATTGCAGCTCCGGTCTGGTGAACGGCCAGCGTGTGAAGGTATACCGCGACACAGGCAGTTCGATGACATACGTCAACCGCAGACTCGTGCCCAGTAACGCGTACCAGGAAGACAGCATCAAGGTTCGGCTGGCTAACGGAACTGTTGATACCATTCCCACAGCTCAGGTTGAGCTGGAAGTAGGAGGCACCAGGAAGAAGGTAGAGGTAGGGGTGATGGACACGCCCTACCCGGTGTTGTTAGGTAACGACTACGAGATGGCATGCGTCGCCACTAGGGCTCAGACCAAGAAACAAGAAGCGCTTGCGAGGAAAGTGGCCGAAGATGAGAAGAGAACAGGCGTTAGACCGAGCCCACTCGTCCTAGAGCAGGACGAGGAAGATATCCAGTCAGAAGAAGAAGACAGTGCTTCAAGTAGACAGGAAGAAATAGTCGCACAACCACCAACGGTGTTCGATGTGAAACCTGAGGAGTTGCGGAAGCAGCAACTCAAAGACGTGTCACTACAGTCAGCATGGGAGGATGCTGTGAGCGAAGTACAAGCCAAGGAACTGGAGACGTGCTTCGTGAAGAACAGGGATGGATTCCTCATGAGGAAGTGGACGCAGTTACCGAAGCATGGCCCAGCCACTGAGGGTAGCCAGGCGGTGATGCAGGTGGTGGTACCTGCCGTCCACAGACAGGAGGTTCTTAGACTGGCCCACTCCATCCCACTATCAGGTCACATGGGGATCGCACGCACCAAAGAGCGTGTTCTGAAGCATTTCTATTGGCCGGGGGTGATCCGGGATGTGAAGAAGTTCCGCAGGAGTTGTCCGGAATGCCAGAAGACAGCCACCCGCCGTGCCGATGACAGACATACCATGGTATGCCCACCAGTAATTGGGGAGCCATTTCGAAGGCTAGGCATAGATATTGTAGGCCCATTACCACGTTCAAATTCTGGGAACAAGTATGTCCTCACTATCATCGATCATGCCACCAGGTTTCCGGAGGCCGTAGCCATGCCTTCGATGGAGGCGGAAAGGGTGGTTAAGGAGTTGATTACATTCTTCACTCGTGTTGGCATCCCTGAGGAGATCCTAAGTGACCAGGGGGCCAACTTTATGGCCGCCATAACTACGCAAATGTGTGAACGATTGGGAATCGCTAAGATATGGACATCTCCCTACCATCCGCAAACGAACGGAATGTGTGAAAGGTTCAACGGCACGATGAAGACGATGCTCAGGAAGCTGGTTGATGAGAAAGCGACAGATTGGGATGAGTATCTCCCATATGTCTGCTTTGCATACAGGGATAGCCCATGTGTGTCCACGGGATTCTCGCCATTCGAGTTAGCATACGGACGACAGGTCAGAGGCCCGCTGAGGGTCCTACAGGAGACCTGGCTCAACGCTCCAGAACCAGAAGAAGATGTAGCCGAGTACATCACCGAGGTGAAGAACCGCCTTGAATGGGTGAAGGAATGGTCCATGCAGATGCAGGAAGAGAAGAAACAGAAGTCAAAACTCTGGTATGACAAGAAGGCCAGAGACCGCGAGTACGAACCGGGTCAAGATGTTCTTGTCCTGTTGCCCACCTCTGCAAGCAAACTGAAGAAGCAGTGGGCCGGGCCGTATAAGATCTCACGTAAAATGAGCGACGTCAACTATGAAGTAGACACAGGGCGTCGTGTCAAGAGGAAGAGGATCTACCATGTCAACCTTCTACGTCCATGGGAGAAGCCTGTACAGATTGCAGCTTTCGCCGGGGCCGAGGACGAATTTGGAGGTGAGGTTCATGGACTAGAGTGGACAAGCGAAGAAGAGGACTTGTCCAAAATCACGTATGGGAAGCAGTTATCCCAGGAACAGTTGAAGCAGGTGCAGGAGGTAGTGCGGAGGCATGCGAAGGTGTTCTCTACGATGCCAGGTCGGACCAATATGGCGAAGATGGACATTCAAACCCATCAGGAAGAGCCAGTTATCCAGAAACCGTACCCCCTCCCACATGCAGTCAGACCAACCCTGAAGAAGGAACTAGATACCCTGGTGGAAGAAGGGATCATAGTGGAGTCGGACAGTCCGTACTGTGCGCCAGTAGTCCTTGTCGGGAAGAGAGACGGAGGAACGCGCATGTGCGTAGACTACCGGAAGTTGAACGCTGAGACAGTAGCGGATAAGTATCCCATGCCGAGGGTGGAAGAGCTGGTAGATAAAGTCGGAGCGTCCAAGTACATCACGGTGATAGACCTCACCAAGGGATTCTACCAGATCCCTCTGACGGATGCCGCACGTCGTAAGTCCGCGTTTCAAACAGCGTTCGGACATTTTGAGTTCACTCGTGCTCCGTTTGGCCTGAAGAACTCTCCTGCCTGTTTCCAGAGGATGATGGATAAGCTCCTCAAGGGGGCGGAGGAGTTCGCCAGAGCCTTTATGGACGACATCATCGTCGGTAGCGACAAGTGGGAAGACCATCTCCTTCACTTAGATGAGGTGCTGTCCCGGCTGGAACTAGCACTGCTCACAGTCAAGCCATCAAAGTGCTGTGTAGGTGTTCCAAGAGCAGAGTACTTGGGGAAAATGATAGGACAGGGAGAGGTCTCCCCTACCACCAGCAAGGTGGCGGCTATTCAAGCCACCCCAATCCCGAAGACCAAGAAAGGGGTGCGCGCCTTCTTGGGAATCGTGAATTACTATCGGGATTTTATCCCTAACATGGCTACCATATCAGCCCCCTTAACTGATCTGTTGAAGAAAGGCCAGCCCAATGAAGTCAGCTGGAATGGGGATTGCGGAAGAGCCTTCCTAAAGCTGAAGGAAGTACTAAGCTCCACACCGGTGCTGATCATGGCGGATCACACCAAGCCGTTTGTGGTGCAGGTAGATGCCAGTGAAACAGGAATCGGAGCAGTGCTGTCTCAGGTGGATGACATGGGGCGAGATAGACCAGTGGCATACCGAAGCAAGAAGTTGAGTGAGACCCAACAGCGCTGGTCCACCATCGAGAAGGAGTGCTATGCCATAGTGTTCGCTGTAGAGCAGTTCCGGTACTATCTGTATGGGCGGTCCTTCACGATTCAGACGGACCATAAGCCCCTGTCATGGTTGGCTCAGGTAAGAGACAGGAACAGGAAGTTGATGCGCTGGAGTCTTGCACTGCAGGAATATGATGTGATGTATACTCATAAGAAGGGAGTGGATAACGCTAACGCGGATGCGCTAAGCAGGGCATGGCAGTAGGGTAACTATGTAATAGTACGCGTGGAATTGAACTGGCATATTAAGGATCAGAATAGAGGTGATGTGTGTAATCACAAATCGAGATGATAGACGTAACTTGAGTAGAGAAATATAGCCAGTGAGATACAATTGTTAGCAAGGTAGTTGCAATGTAGACTTGTTATATGTACTGACTATATGTTCTTAAAGTTAGACCTCAACACTGTTATCAGAAATAACCCTGTAGTGTTATATTCTTGGGGGAGGTGTTGTGTGTTGAGTGGATCCCCTCTGAGTTAATTGACCCCAGAAGTCCTATTCACCTTCATCTGGGGGGGGGGGTGTTGCCAGTTAGTGCAAAGCGTCCCCACGCCAGACCCCTGGGGTGGTGGAATGTCCCAGATATGGTACCAGCTAATTTGAATGCATAGCGTCCCCACGCCAGACCCCTGGGGTGGAGGTGGAGAGGAGAGATATAAATAGGGGAGTTCTGTTTTGGAGACACAGAATGGTAACATCATCGAGAGTGGAATAAACAAGTGTGAACTGCAAGACGTCTCCGAATCTTCAATCAAAAAAAGAACCTGGATCCAATTTAGATCTTGGATCTAACATTGTATATCGAATATCGGCCCTTGTAGCAGCTTGTAGAGGTGTTATCTTGGCGCTAATGGCGTGCGTGACGTGTGACTGTTTGATACCGGGTTCGATGAAAGAGCTGGGCTGTCTACCTGGGCTGTCTACCTGGGCTGTCTACCTGGCCTGGCTATCACGTCAGGCTACTCAGATCCCCCCATTTATAGCCCCATCATATGGGACTCAGCTGATTGACAGGCATAGTAATTGCTAATCTCCATCCTGCCAGTGACCTGAGGCTGGCCTGTCCATCTGCCGGGACCACTGGCTGGGCCCTTCGGGAATGTGTCTTGTAGGACAGAAAATATCAGCTCGCACAACAAGAAAGACGAGCATAAATCACTGTAAAGCTAAAGTTGTACTGACCAAGGGGGGTATAATTACATGTACCTCCTTGATCTCTATACTAGTATGCCATATTGACATATACACTCTCGGTCAGGTTTCTCCCCATAATTTTTAGTATATAAGTGGAGAGACTGGCAAAAATGACCTGACGGTAAGATGACTATTTTTTGGAAAACCTAATCTTATTTTCTGACAAGCTGAGATTGTAAAGTGTAAAGATTGTGAAGTAAACACGTTTGCGCTGTTTAAGTGTTTTCATGAAAATGGGATCATTTTGCAATGACAGAATGTGTCAAGTTCTCCGAGAATAATAGCAATTCCTTTAACAATAGTTAAAACTATTGTTTTGATCATCGCCCATTCACAAGTTTTTGCAGCCAATGCTGATTGGAAAAGTGACACCGATTGGCACAACAATCTGTGAATTGTCATGAATTTTAGCAAACCCAACCAGGAAAATAGGAAGAAACACACTAAATTTTAAAAGTAGTAACGTTATAGTGGTGCTGGGCCAGGAACATAATGGAGGGCCGCCCTTGTTCCATCCTCTGGGGAGGACCTTGTCGGTAGTCACATAGCCTTTTAGATTGTTATCCACTGGACAATTTTTGTGTCCAGGACAGAGCCCAATCCTCTCCTTCCACTGCCAATAATCTCTCCAACCCCTTTGTACAATTGGATGGAGTGGGGAAAGTCCTGTATCACCAGCACAGCTTTTGTGACATGTCAAAGGATATGAACACAGGACCTTTGTTTTCTAGGTCAAACATTTACACAACACAACAAGGTAGGAGTCCGAGAAGATTGGCCAGGCAAGATTTCACCACAGGGCCATATATGAACAAACAAAATACTAAGTAATTACTAGCTTGCAATTTTCAGACCAATCTAGTACATATACTAGTAATGCCATATTGCCGTTTACCGTTATAAAATCTTTTTGCAAAATAGAATGATAAAGGAGTATCTTCTAGACTAGGTTTTATATAACATGTGAAATCGGAGTCATTTGTTACTTTGCAAATACTTCATTTTAGGAATAGTCCTGACTAACAGCTTTTAGGAATACATGTAGTCCTGCAATGCAAGACTAAACAGCTTCAAAATTAAGATCTAGGACACATCCCCATTATTATTACTACACACAGTGCTGGTACTTGTGTTCCTGCAAGGAATGCCTCCCAGACACATTCCCAAAGGGCCCAGCCAGTGGTGTACATGGACAGGCCAGCCTCAGGTCACTGGCAGCTTGGAGATTAGCAATTACTATGCCTGTCAATCAGCTGAGTGCCATATGATGAGGCTATGAATGGGGGGATCTGAGTAGCCTGACGTGATAGCCAGGCCAGGTAGACAGCCCAGGTAGACAGCCCAGGTAGACAGCCCAGCTCTTTCATCAAACCCTTTGATACCAGAACCGGCCGAACAACATCTGACCCTCAGGACCCCTCAGCTGTCATTCAGTCACGGGGTCATGGTGGACATAACGACTGGCAGGTCCTCATCTCAGTTATGTCGTCACAGAAAGCTTCTAGTCTCTACCAGACTCCGGATCGCTGGAAAATCGTAGAAATGGAACAAATAGAGAGGAATATAACCGGCCAGGGAACAGCTCGCGATCCCGACGATCGCGTGCTGTTCCCTGGCCGGTTATATTCCTCTGGCCGGCTTACTCCTCTGATTTGTTCCATTTCTACGATTTTTCCAGCGATCCGGAGTTTGGTAGAGACTAGAAAGCTCCCCAAATCCGACCAGTGGGGATGTCATCTCAAATTCGAAGCCCGAGACTGTTGCTGATTGGGCGCGGCGGGGGTGTGTCCTCGGTTGGATTGGTTAGTGAAAAAATTTGAATTCTTTTTCGGAAAGTGCAGAGGGACTGTGTCTAAAAAACTCCACAAACGTACTGCATGGTCCTCGTCTCGTTTGTTTTTATAGGATGATATTGTCAAAATCCAGTGGTTTTAATGACCTAACATGCACAACGAGTTTACGAATGTTTGTTTGAACCTTTATTTGTTCATGAAAGCTCAAATCGCCCTGCGGGCCGCTTTTCATTGAGGTCATGAGGGATGAGGCAAGGGTCAGACAAGGTATATAACAGAGATACATCGTTTAGAGTCCTTATAAGTCCTATAAGTCTATATACACAATTTTTACATACATACAAAACAAATGTGTACTGCAGCCCAAACTGGCTGATCTGATGAATTACGCAACAAATTCACAAATATACATAAAGGTTTCTGTTATCTGCTAACATCTGTTGCTCATAAATCCCTACACATTTTAAAAATGTCGGCGAAGACAATAAAATCGGAAAGTTCCAGTGTCTATTTTGGCAAGATATTTACAAGTCCTGATTATAGAGGCTTATCACCTGACGCATAAATGACTTCTTTCATTCTTAGAGTTCTGCATGTGGTGTCATGTGATGTTTTCACACTGTTGTGCGCTTTTTGAACATACATTATTCATATGTACACACTTCTGTCGGGGGAAAACAACAGGGGCGTTGTGCACAATCTGTTTTGTGTCCCCCTCCAGCCATTGTGCACGTAATAAGTCTAATAAGGAACGATAACATACTATCCGAAAAATCTACAAGATGATTTTAAAAATTTGTGTACACACACACGGAGTTCATGGCATGTTCCATATAAATTTATCATCCTTTGTATTATATATATATACTGACCGTGCAGGCATTTGCAATCAATGCATAGAAATGTCCAGCTTTCCGTTTCCATTCTAACAGGTTCCATCAACTCTTAGTTTTGGAACATGGCTACAACCATTGCCCCCAGATAGACAGTCAAGAGAGCAGAAATGTTTCATCAGTAGACTTATAGGCCTGCATACGTCAACAGAAAACTCAGGAATGCGTAACAAAAACGTGCAAATGTAACACCTTGCCGGACAAGTATCCGGTCTCCTAGTGGATCTGTTTCTGTTTGTTTTTTCTTAGAATAAATTTGTATCATTTTTAACAGGTCTATTGTCCTTTGGCTTTCGATATCTTTATTGCTTCATTTCGATTGTTATATGTTGACATATCCATATACACTGTACCTGTCTCTCCTTTTGTAGTCACTTGTTTGTTTTGTGCAGAAGTACAGTCTGTATGTAGAATTTGTTTCTTTGTATGAACGTAGCTGGACTTTTGCTGTGTTAATAACGGTTATATATATATTACTTATATATATATATTACTTATATGTTTCTCAATGGGTACTTGCCTGTCCAAAGGACCGTACCCTGCGAGCCAGACTTTTGCCATGGCCGGCAGAGAAGCTGTTCGGCAGGCAAGGCAGCTCTTCCGAGGACCTTAGGTAATCACACCGTGGATTTGGCATGCAGGGAGAGTTTGCCGGCCTAGCTAGGCAAATGCATGCCAAATCCCCGGTGTGAGCATCTAAGGTCCACAGGAAGACCTGACTTGCCTGCCGAACAGCTTCTCTGCTGGCCCTGGGGAAAAAGTTGCCTCCATAGCA
>NC_049984.1:1252208-1262679 GCF_000003815.2 Branchiostoma floridae
TGTCGCAAAAATGGTCAAGAAGGTCCTGCGGTCTGAATCATCGATGGAGAGTTTCTAGTGAAGCATTTTACCGGCAGTCCCGGTCGGTTTTCCTGCACGGCGGCGGGGATCAGGGGCGGTTCCGGTGTGTCGGCGGTAGGACCCGGCACCAGGGCGGAGTGGACGGTCCTCACCGGGTCGGTGTCCCTGACCACATCATGTGCCTCCTCTGCAAGCTTCTGCAGCGGCTCCTGTGGGCGGGAAACTTTACTGACCACTGGCATCTAGCTACTGTACGTAAATATGTTTAAGTTCGCGGGAATTTAAATTCGCAACAGCGGGAAAAAGGAGTGTTCGCGGTGATTTGAATTCGCTGTGGCGCCATCCCGCGAACTTATTTACAGTATTGTACTGTAGTCGCACACTGTATTATGAATATTCGCGGTGGTTTTAAGTTCGCGGTTCAGCGGCCACCACGAAAACCGCGAATGTAAAACCACCGCGAAAGTTTCTGTATTTGCGGTATCCTCTACCAGGCTCCACGTGTCGCTGGAAATATTAGAAATTGGCCAAATAGACAGGTAACGCACCAGAAGAGTTATACTAGCCAGCCAACTACAGTTTGCTACATGGGGAGTCGCCATCCTCTTTGAAGTCGCAAGCTGTAGTTTTGGCCGGCCAACTCCTCAGGTGTGTTATCTGTCTATTTCACCCATTTCTACTACTAGTATTTTCAGCGAGTGTGGAGCCTGGTAGATGCATTGGCAAATCTTTACGAAGAACCAATAGATAGTCATATTTAATGGCAGGCCCTGAGTCTAAAACGTCGACAGTCCACCGACGGCCTGGTGCTCCGTGAATACTGTCATCAGGATTATAATAATCTTTATTGCAAATTCTTGCCCGAGGGCTAATTGCATACAAAGTAAAGCAGTAGTAGTATACATAATCATACTTAACGAAGAAGGAAAATGATACTCATATATAAATCAAAAGGGAATCTAAATCCATTTCTACTTAATATAAATAAGCTATTTGATGGGTTTGACTTCTTTTCTGTATGCAGTAGGAGATGAGTTGTCCAACATTTTCACTTATAAAGGGGTTGGACGACTTAAGCAAGAAGATTGATTTTTGTTGGTCGGTAAGGTGATAAAAGCTTGGGAAAGTTTCGCAGATTTTAAGGAAACGTTTGTTTCTTTCGGAACTGTAATATGAACATTGGCAAATGAAGTGTAGTTCATCTTCCACTGCTTTCCCTGACAATCCATCGCAGAACCTATCTATGTACATTGGGAAGGGTGGGATTTACCTTGACCCGGGCTGGATCGGGAAGGACCTCGGGCTGGAGCCGACCCTCCGCCGGCGGGCCCCGCCGATCAGTCCGGTGGGTTGCGGTGGAGTCAGTCGCGGTCAGCCCCGAGACCGGGACGTGCTGAGATTCAGCTGGTGGCGCTTCCGGTTTACCGTACTTCTCCTGAAACAGAAGGTGGCGCTTCAGGTTTACCGTATTTCTCCTGAAATATGGTGCAGGTTTGCAGCTGTAGTGTGTATTAGCTATAGTCTCTAACAGACTCTCCCTAGTGCTGTTTCCTAGCCGGCTATACTCCTCTGGCCGTCTTACTCCTCTATTTGTTCCATTTCTACGATTTTTCCAGCGATCCGGAATCTGGTAGAGACTATATTAGCTACGGGTTGGTGGAGAGAACAAGCTAAGTCTATGGCGGCATGTTGGCAACATTTCACATATGGCGCACTGATAAAAAAACTCGGCTTGCTAAATAAATCAACCCTAAATGTTTCACAGGTGATCACATGAGGTGATAGTCATACCTACCTACCTACCTACCTAGTCTCTTGACCTCCAGGTCGTTGGGGGGTAGGGGGGGGGGGGAGGTAGCCATGAAGATAGAGAGTTGCCTCCAGGTTTGTCATACTGTTCAGAAATAACATATAAGCTATCTTAGCATGTATAAGAAGCGTGATTAAAACGTAGGCTCTCACCTTCATGTTAAGCACCATGATCGCAACGTCCCCTACCCGAATCTGTAGGGACTGCAGCTGATCGCGCAGTTCCTTCGTTTCGCACGCCTGGATGAGAATGAGAAAGAAGGTCACTTTTACATTTTCTATAGCCTGATTGAAATCGCGCTCCTAGCGGCCGGACACACAGTTGCCACCATCCAGGAGGGTAGGGATCATTAACCCCAGCCAGCGAAAAATTGTGTAAATAAATACAGACTACATTTTCTATGACTGATATAAAACAAAACTAAATAATTTGTTAATAGAATTTTTCGTCAATCAGTGACTTATCAAAGGTAAGTAGAACGTACCTCCAAATTTTCGATGGCTATCCAGTCCATCTTGTTCACGGAGTGACCTAGTTCTCGCGAGAGTTGCGAGAACTAGGTCAAGACTTGCGTGGATCTTCTGTCCCCCACCCCGCCTCCTTCCGGAGTAAGGGTAAGTAGGACTTGGGCAGCTCCCAGCCATCCTTCCGATTCAGCTTTGCACCTTCCAACTGGATGTGAACTGCTTCTTTAACTTTTCTGTGTGCTTTGCGTGGTTCTTGGTCGATAATCTCGACGGTGTCTGCGATCGGCTTGGTGGTGACGATGTGGCGCGACCGGAGTAGATGTTGGCTACAGAAGATCCACGCATCGAAAATTTGGAGGTACGTTCTACTTACCTTTGATAAGTCACTGATTGACGAAAAATTCTATTAACTGTGACCATACGTGACTAATGAATCTCTTCAACAAAACTAAATAAAACTAGAGTTCCACGAACACATACCTTTGCCAAATAAACCAGGTTTGTTATGTAGAATGATGTCTGTAGACAAATGCATTACTCATTTAATTTTCTTTATAATTGTATGCTTGGAGTTGGTTTATAAAATTGCGACATTGATTATGCAAATTAGATCCCAAGTTACAATTTACGATATCTATCAGCATACCAAAAATCATGATGATCCTTTGATCCATTCTTGACTTATTCTCTTTCAAAGTCTTTAAATACACCTCTTTTTCTCTTCCCTTTTTCTCAGTTACATATGTGACAACTTTGATGAAAGTACTATAATGGAATGCAGTGGATTTATGAACTTTTCCTCATTAATTATGCAAATTAGCTGTTAATTTGCATAATAAGTATCACATTATATAAGTCTTCACTTAGGCTATCTACATGCCAAAAATCATGACGATCCTTCAACACGTTCATATTTTCTCATTAATTATGCAAATGAGATCATCATTTGCATGATAAACATTTATTGACATTTCTCTCTTTCTCAGCTACATATGTGACAAGTTTTAAAGTCCTATTGTGGAATGTAGTTTGAATTTATGAAATATCCTCATTAATTATGCAAATTAGCTGTTGATTTGCATAATTGGTATCTCATTATGTAGGTCTTCATTTACGCTACCTACATACCAAAAGACATGATGATCTGTCAACATGTTCATATTTTCTCATTAATTATGCAGATGAGGCCATCATTTGCATAATTGATATCCATCGACTTTTCTCTCCTTCCCAGCTACATATGTAACAAGTTTGAAAGTCCTATCATGGAATGCAGTGGATTTATAAATTTTCCTCATTAATTATGCAAATCAGCTGTTGATTTGCATAATTAGTATATCATTATGTAAGTCATCACTCATTCTATCTACATACCAAAAATCATGACGATCCGTTAACACGTTGTAGAGTTATTCTCGTCCAAAGTTTGAAAGGAAACCGGCGCCTGCAGTTCCAAACAAGCCGCTAGGGGGTCCAAACTCACAGCACTTACTCTCTGCCCCAAGGGCTATCTACCAGTCAAAAATCATGACCACAGCATGTCCAGAACACGAGATATAAAAAAATGAGGTTCTGCTGCAGTACCTTAGCAAGCCGCTAGGGGGCCCATTATCGAACTTGACCTTCGTTTTCCCGACCTCTACCCACCTACCAAATATCATTGGGATCCATCAAAGGCTTCTCGAGTTATGCTGTTAACACACACACAGACACACAGACTCACAAGCCTAAAACATAACCTTAGCCATTCTGGCAAAGGTAAAAGGTAACAAAATAGTCAACACTACCATTAGAGTAGAGTATTGCTTATAACTGTTCATTGTCACTTGCATATCTCCTATGTTTACACCATGCATGCGCACTTGTAATTAGCCCTCGGGCATGCACTTACAAATAAACTTCTAATTATTCAAAACATGAACAAAAAAAAAGATTTACAGTGGAAGCCACTTAATTGCATGTCGGATAAACGCACATCTCGGTCAATTGCACGGAATCCCAAAATCCCGTGGCGTTGCGGTCAAACTGGGTAACTTCGCATTATCGCACACACCGGATAATTGCACGGGATTCGCTGGTAAATTGGGTTTGCAATTAAGCGGCTTCCACTGTATTCGAGTCTTACTGTGTAAAATGGCAACGCCCTACCTGACAGGTCCCGCCTGTTGCCATGGTGATTAGAAGAGGAATGAGCAGCATCAGGACCGCAGCACCCACGGCCAGCTGGGCCAGCCAGAAGACGCGCTGCGTCACCCAGGCCGGGGGTGCCGGGGACTGGGGCGGGGGAGGGGCGTTCTCTGGGTCCGGTCCTTTGAAATATAAAGTTCTTCGTTTAGAAGAGTCCGTCAAAAAATGAAACTATCTCAAAGGCGAAATAAAACATTACACTTATCAATCTTATTTTTTATTCAACTCCACAAAAATCAAGCTCTTTAATGTTACCTGTGTGCCAGTGCTTTTATACGGATGTGAATCTTGGGTACTGTCGTCTGACATGGAGAATAAGATAAACTCGTTTGCTACATCATGCTACAGAATCATGTTAAACATTAAGCGTCTCCAGCGTGTTAGCAACAGTGAGATATACAGAGTGACAAACACCCAGCCTCTCATCTGCAAAGTCAGGCAACGCCAATTACGCTTCATTGGACATGCTCTTAGAATGCCTTTAGAAGAGCCTCTGCGGACTTATGCCTTGTATGTCCCTTCCCACGGCAAACGACGACCCGGTGTGACAGCGATCTCGCCCCCCCTGCGATCTCGCCCCCCCCGGGGGGCGAGATCACTAGCGTTTTCGCCCCCCTTTAGCGTTTTCGCCCCCCCCCCCTAAAGCAGCTGGTTACTACATATTACAGGTGCGCTACCTGGTACTATACTGCACCTGGGGAGTTACGTATATGGTGTGTTACCTGGTACCTATATGGCACCTTATTACCGTACCGTAAGATATCATACCTCGAAAGTCGATACTATATTGTTCGGTGCAAACATGACATTGAAATGAAAAAGACAATTTTTGCAGCTGAGGTGGCATAAAAACAGTGCTACTGCGAACGTATAAATCAACACCGTCTATGGTACGGAATACGTCAGCTATATGTTTTCAATTTGTCACAGTGTTTTCTTTCTTGTGCTGGAAACATTTCCAAAGCACTAACAAAAACACACGTGAATAATAGTTTCTCATTATAAACACTATCTACGCGCAAGTTGATATAGCTGTTGCTAAATGTTACACAAACACTGGTAAAGTACCAGTCTTAAGAAACACGGGTAAATGCATCAGTTCCTAAATACTAGAAAAAGCAGTCATGTTGGAGGTGAAGATATCCCTTGGCCAGGTGCATATACCAAAATGTGCGTTATTCTAATTAATACCTAATATCTGCATAATTAATAAAGACATTACATAGTTCTTTTGTGGTCACTTCATGGTAGAGACTTCATATTGGAGATATATAGGTTGCTTGAGGACAGGTGAATACAATGAAATACATCTTATGTCAAGACTCAGGTATATGCAATAATGGGAATACAAGGGACCCAACCCTCCTTGTCTGTAACAGGTTCAACTATCTTATTACCATGTAATTACGTTAATATTGATACTATGAATGGAGTTATGTATCAAACTCGTGTACTTATATCATTCTGAAACTGCATTTTGTGATTTATACCAATCAACTTCTAAAATGTCATGTAAACCCGTTTTTTTGGGGGGGGGCGAAATCGCTAAAGGGGGGCGAGGTAGGGGGGCGAGATCACTAGCCGGGGAGGGCGAGATCGCTAGTGATTTCGCCCCGGGGGGGCGAGATCGCTAGTGATTTCGCCCCCGGGGGGGCGAGATCACGGGGGGGCGAAATCGCTGCCACACCGGTCGTCAGAAGACGAACTACCTGACGTATATACAAAACCTGCTGGGGGACGCGGAGGGCGACCTGAACCCTACTGCTATAGCTGCACTGGCTGCCGACAGACTGAGGTGGAATAAAATCGTGACCGACTGCACAGCAGCCGACTGATGATGATGATCAATTTTACTTTGAGTTTGCAAAGGTGTATTTAATGTATCAACGTTGGCCCGGCCGCTTATCTGAATGCCCGGCTGTTACTGTTACCAAGCTTACCAACTTATTTGTGACTGACAGAGAAACATAATTGTTGTTAACAGTACCAGTACAATCATCACAATCATCTCCAGTACTGCTTATCCCACGTACAAGGTGGATTACTAGCAGCTGCGCATGACTTAAGTGCATGTGGAAAACAATGGTAAAGGACGTAGACATGTGCAGACAGGACAAGTGATATTACAACAGACATATCTACACTATGTACTATACAGTGGAAGCCGCTTAATTGCACACCCAATTTACCAGCGAATCCCGTGCAATTATCCGGCGTGTGCGATAATGCGAAGTTACCCAGTTGGACCGCACCGCCACGGGATTTTGGGATTCCGAGCAATTGACCGAAGTGTGCGTTTATCCGACGAGCAATTAAATGGCTTCCACTGTATTATGTACAATGGACGGGGACAGCTCAGTACAGGGAAGCCCGTCCCAGCTCAGCTTTGAACTGGGAGAGGGACTCCGCCTCCGCCACACCAGGCTCAAGTACTAGTTCATTCTACTCTTTGATGGTCCGAGGGAAGAACGAGAGCCTGTAATAGTTGGTCTTACACGCGATGGTCTGCAGCACTATAAAACTCCGGTTGAAGGAGATGCAAAACATTACACTGATCAATTTTACTTTGAATTTGGAAAGGAGTTACACGCTATGGTATCTACAATGGCACTCATCATGCCCAGCCTTTAGCTTACTGCCTAATGCTACGTATGTGGAACAAGGGGCCCCTCCGGGTAGTTTACGGGCTGTGTTTCTTCACTTTCAGGCGTGTCCCTGTGGCTACACGGCTATTTTAGGGCATGGTCGGGCCTTTTTTTTTAATCCGCAGTTAAAATCAACCCAGGACGTCGACAAACGCCGTTATCTACCCGTGAAAACACCAAGGGGCACGTCACAATTCCAGTGGCTTCGGGCCCGGCCGGGGCTACATGTACATCCCCTGCGGGCCCCGGTGCAGATGGGGCCGTAGCTTTACCTGTATCTGTGTCGGTGTCGCAGGGTTCGTCCCCCAGATGCAGTCGGCAATCAGGCGGGCCGGAGGCGGCGTACATCTGGTTCTTGTACAGCCCGAGACTGTCCCGCCGCGGCACCTGGCGGGCACCGCTGGGATTGCAGCTGGCTGTGTCGGGTATGGAGCCGTACACTAGGGGGGAAAACAGATCATACACACCGCAGGGTTGCAGTCAGCCTGAAATTATTTTCAGTCCCCTCGATTTTGAATGGGAATCCTATCGAGCACCTTGGCATGGCGTGGTGTTGCGCGTCATTCCTAGGGGGTCTGGGTCCCAGAAAATGTTGAAACCTAGACCCTCTGAAACACTATTTCCTGCATTTTGAGGTGCAAATTTTGCTTGTAGACTAAGCTGTTCAATGTCATCTGTTTTGGTGAGGGAGAGCACCTGAATTCAGTTTTTCTATATCAGATATCAATTTTTGTCTGTCCCTGGGGACGGAATGGGGAAAATTTTTTTCAGTCCCCAGCTGCAAAATTCCTTCAAAGGACTGAAGGACAGGTGCTGGCTACAACCCTGATACACACATACAGGAGTCAGATATCTGTATCCGTATGGTCAGTATATCATACATGTATAACCAATATATAGCCACCCTTTGGTGTGTAACACACAAGTTTCGCAGGCACGCGGCGAGGCAGCAGCTGGTTATATTACAGCCGACCGACCTGTAACAGCTAACATTTCAAAGCTTGCACCTCTGACTGCAAATGTTTAAAAAAAAGGTGTTTAAAGCTGTCTAATGAGGATGCTTCTCCATACAGTTCAGAATGGCGACGAAAACTATCAAAGTTAAGATTCTGCGGCCTATCCCTGCATCTCTCTACGAGAAGATCACTATAACTGAAGGATGTCTTTAGACGCTCTGTTACCTAGCTCTAGCCTTCCTACGGTTGTACGGGAATCGTGGAATTTGGCAAAAAGTCGGCAAATTGGTCAGGGCAGGGGAGTCAGTCTACACTAAGGAAAATGTTTCCCCTTCGGAGGCCAACTCCTCTGGTAGCAAACAAAAAACTCCCCAGGCAAATTATTCTCCTTATGATAACCAGCGTTGTCCGTCTGGTAGAGGCTCTCTCTATATATATACCCTGGAGGCCAACCGGGATCGGGAAGCTGGGACAGTTTATTCGGTGGCCCAAGACAGTCAGGCCCTTCGATCTCCTATTACCGCTCTGGGGAGTTTACGCCCGAAGGAGGTCCACCTGCCCTCGGGCTTAGACTCCCCGGAACGCTAATGTGAGATCGGCGGGCTGACTGCCTTGGGTCCCCGAACAAAACTCGCTAGCTACCCGATCCTGTCTGGTCCCCAGGGAAGGTAGAGACTAACCTGGCTCGGTGTCCTTGGTCTCAGACGGTCTGCCCCGGTCGGCTATCTCCGCCGCTCCGCCGCGCTGCCTGCTCGGGGGCAGGCCCGGCTTCCTCCGAGGGGGGACTGCGGCGAAGATCGGCTCGTTCAGAACGCCGCAGCGGCCCCGGAACTGGCTGAAGTTCTCGTAGTCATAGCGAGATCTCCGCGGCTGTTCTGGCGCTGGCGTGCCGCCTGAGCTGGGGTGCCGCCCGGCGTAACCTGCGCCCGACATGACTCTACCAGGACTCTACCAGGAGTGAGCTGCGTGCGGTACTGATGGTAGTAAGGAGGAGGTTACTTATTTCTGTAGGAGCGATGTCCCTCCCCAACGGTCTACACCAACAGGAGGCGACGGACGGAGCCAGGGGGCGGGACGCGGCCTTGCGTCAGCACGAGACTAATTTTCCTCACGGAAACGTCCTTGATACAGTATGATCTAGGACGGATGCTGTACAGTACTGACGTCTCTATACACACCTGCAGCTTAGAGGATCTCGTTTCCCACGCCTGTTGCCAGTCTGGAGTAAGAAGTGAAATAGAACTTACAAGATGGAAGGTAAAACCAGGTACATAGTAGGGAAAAAAACAAAATAAAGCAAAAACATCATAATTCCAGACTGGATGAATAGTAGAATTCGTTAACAGCTGCAGAAGCTGCCATCCCTTTATTTTATTTTGTCAATATAAAATCATGGAGCATAATGAAAATGACATTAAGATTTTCTGTGAATTTTTGGCGTCTTTCCCCGTTGTGGTTACGAATGTTGTAGACGCTTTCAACAATGCATACGAGTATATGTGACCAAAAATGAATATTGAAGGCGGAAATTCCTCACCCGGAGCAAAATGTACGCTGTAATCAAATTTAAAAGTGAAGGACGCCTCTTTCATATTTCGTAAGTCGCTTTCTTTGTTTCTGAAAGACTCAACCTAAGATTGACGTCTACATCAGGCGTTTCTTTGGATAAAGCTATCTTGAAAGCTTGATGTATTTAATGACTGTAGAAAAATATAGAGAAATGTACTAGAAGCTCCACCGGTACTCCAGTCGGTGTTGTTATAAGACATGCATCGGAAGCAGGAAGGCCTTTCGGGCATTGGTGTCTTTCGATCACTTCGTGGTTACAGATGGTGTATATATGCTGGAACACTAGGCAGGACTGAACTGCATTGGGTGCGGCATCAGTGTATTTTGTGAGGGCTGTATGCTGGCTCTGGGTCTACAGGCTACGTGTTTGAATCCCCAGAAGGCCGCAATGTGGTGCCTTGGAAAAGGCACATTAATTTTCAAATCAATGTCCCCACTCAACGCAGGTGTAAATCGAGCACACAGCTGGGTGGGGACATTGTCTCAGATGGGACGCACAGCTAGCCTGGATGCCAGACTGTTTCCAGGGCCTATACAGCCCAACTCCCCGGCTCTAGGGCCAACATGCCGCCAATGAAGTTCTAAAGCAGGACCCCTGAGTTAGACCCTGTGCCAGCAGTGTCTGGTGTCCAGGCTGGCGTAAAGCCGGGGGCTCCGAGTATGGAGAGAGCCTCACCTCGAGCGCGTTAACTTAAAGAACCCATGACATTATAGAAATTGCTAAACTTTCTTTCCAACACTGAATTAATATAGGGACTTACCCTAAATTTTCGGCCAACTCCGTCGACCTTGTTCACAGAATGACCCTATCTCCAA
>NC_049984.1:1262779-1266559 GCF_000003815.2 Branchiostoma floridae
CAGAGACGGGGGGCGGCACAGACTCTCTGATACTTATGAACCCCTCCTGCAAAAGTGGCGTGTTCCTGACGTCACTGCTGGAGATAGGGTCATTCTGTGAACAAGGTCGACGGAGTTGGCCGAAAATTTAGGGTAAGTCCCTATATCAATTCAGTGTTGGAAAGAAAGTTTAGCAATTTCTATAATGTATTCTACCAACACATGTACAGATGAACTTTCATGCTAAGAACCCATGACACTTAAGGTGCACTCTCACTGCACTTGCGTCAAGCTTGAGTCACTGCGGGTTTCGAAAGATACTCAACAAATTTCAGAGATAAAGAACGAATTTTCTTACTTTTTGTGTATTTTTTCGTCTTCTGTGTCATATTTTTGCGTATTGCGCAATATCTAAATCTAAAAAAAAATAGGAGAAAAGAACAAAACAGTGACGCAGTGAACGAACCCCGCAGTGACGCCAGCTTGACACAAGTGCAGTGAGAGGGTCGGAGTCAGCTGGTATCCAGGCTAACGTAAAGACGGCGGGGGCCCGAGCATGGCGAGAGCCGCACCTCGAGCACGGTTAAGAACCCATCACACTTATTATTTATTCACGAGCAGCTCAAATCGGCCTGCAGGCCGCTTTTCATTGAGGTCATGAGGGAGGCAAGGGTCAGATGAAATACTAGAGATACAGATTACATTGAGTCCTAATAAATCTATCAACCTATATCACTACACACTACACACTATTAAAAGATTTTGAGAAAGCTTTTGATTGTGTGGAGCACAATTTTATGTTTAAGGTAATAGAGAAATGTAACTTTGGCCCAAATTTTGTAAAATATATGCGTAAAGACCATGTATTCTGACTGTCTGGCCTCAGTCATCAACAACGGCTGGAAAGCCGCTAGTATACAACTGCAGCGGGGTATAAGACATGGTACAAAACATATAGTAGATGCTCAGTGTTCATAGTCCGTGTCCGTTCGTTCGTTTTGGTCATTACTTTTACTTCAAGAGTCTCTTAAAGTAGGTCAGATTTGGAGCCGTACATGTGTCTGGCGGTAGGTTGTTCCAGACATTGGGTCCACGGTAGGCTGCAGATCTTCTGAAGGTGTCTCATTTTGGAAAGAGTTTACCGATAAGAGCAAGGCCGGGCCCTTCCCGGAGCGGACCAGACCTATATTCCGGTCGCACACGGTTTGTAATTACTGTACAAAGACGGCTGGGTTATGCTTTATGGCTTCAGGCGGCTTACCGGTGAGTCAACAAACACACCCAGCACCATGGACGCAGCACAACACTGTCGAGCAGTATAACAATGAATAAGTATCACATTCGGACAATGTCGCCAGATTCGTGTTCAGTTCTGAGAATTTTGTTATTTTGTTATTCAACGCTGATAAAGTAGGACTATGTCGCCCGATGTCCGCAAGTAGCCCTGCGTTTACGTCGATGGAGGTTAGACATCCAGGGAATAACAGTATAATGTTTTATTGCAAATTCATGCCCATGGGGCTAATAGCAACTGAACAAAATCAAACACTAAAAGAGATTGAAACGGGTAAATAATCTAAATTCTAACATACAAAGATTAACTGATTGTATGCACATGCAGAATATGGAATACGATTTTAAAACCTACATTACTATCGCAGGGTTTGACTTCTTCTTTGAAAACAGTACTAGTTGAAAATAACATCAAAATATTACGTCAAAAAGGAGTTACTCAAACAAGTGGATATGGTTTTGGAAACGGTCAGACGTTCCGGGTTGCATCCGGATATGAAGCTTGTACTGGTGTGTTACGTCATGGGGTGCTTAACCGGGTTTATACAATCTTTATTGACACGACAAAAGTACAGCGACTTTCGTAAGGTCTACATGTATAACAACAACAAACCAACCAATGTACTGGTCTTGTGTTAGATTGTAGTGGGGTCTTGCTTATCCATATAAAAAACAACAAGGCAATTAATGTCCTTTTTTCTACATAGTTGTAGAACTGTATTGATGTGATGTTTCGTCCTTGTCTGATAGATGTACAATCATGTGGCAAAATGTGCCATGGGCTAAGGCCTGCCAACAATAGATTAATTACATACATGTATTCAAAGGGCCAACTCACTTCAATAGGAGGGGGTGTGTGTTAAGAGGAAGATACTGAGAACTGATTGACAAAACGTACAAAACATCGTTTTATGCATGAAGCTTTGACCTAAAAGAAAGAACACACACAATGGAATTAGTATTTCAACTTAATAGTTACACCAATACATACCCCCACAGTCACATACTAGTACAAGTACAGCCCCACACATTCACTCACATTGCTATCAATGTATTTTCTTCAGAAAAAGTCATTCAAAAATAGTCAACCAGGCAATCTTTGGAAATATATTCTTCACAACACAGTGGTGAAGCGAGCAGCCAACAAAATGCATAGTCCTATACATGTGCATGTACATTGTATGTTGCATTGCCATAACATCCAATGATTATAGACTCTGATATACAATCAATAATACTAAGCTCCCAAACTTCAAAACGCCAGTGCGTAACCAATATATCTTTCTTTCCAAATATCACCTATGTCCAAGCTTCCTACTGAATAACACAACTTGCACAATGTCTAACATATTGCACCATCTTCTATGGACATGGACAGGTCCCAGCTGAAAAGTAATGCATGAGAAAACCTTGCTATTAACCTTAAAATTACGTGAACACAAAAATAGGAGGAGTTTGGAACTTCTCAAAAGCTCTAGAATTCACTTTACAAGTTTGCAAGTCCTTGTTTTGCTTCTTCCTAGCCAAATTTTGCTGCCCAAGATTTGGAAGGCTGCTTGCATATTAAAGATTGACCTTCTTGAAGTTGTCAAGGACAAAATTCAACCAGACGAGGACTGGTGAGGAGGTCAAGACATTTGGCTACATCTCATATCATGATGGCAAAGAAAAGGGTTGGTTTCTTCATTAACTTTTATCAGAATTATCATTTCAAATACTCTTTGCTCCACTTCAAAATAGTTCTTTTTTTCTTCCCAAAATATTTATTTATTTATTTATTTATTTATTAGGATTCTCCATTTGGAGGGTATGGCGAAACAGGTGTTAAGAACACCTTTTCAAAGCCGCCATACACACATGTGCACATGTTCGCACATGTCTACACGCGGCGGGGTTATACCGCCCCTTACGGGGTGATATACCCTTTCGCTGGCTGATACGGTATGGAGGTTCGCCAGGCCTCCAACCGGGTGATTTGAAGTGAATCACCAACTCCAGACAGAAGGGTTTGTTCCATCTCACACCGCACCAACGCACGTGTGGGGGTTCTTTAACGTGCATGGGGTGTGACTCTCCCCATACACGGGACCTCCATTTAACGTCCTATCCGAGGGACGGCCCTAGCCGAAGCTAGGTACTCATTTTTCACCTGAGTATAGTGAGGAAATCCGTGTAAAGTGCCTTTCCCAAGGGCACAAGATCGGTGACACGCAGCGGGATTCGAACTCGCGACCTCTCGGTCACGAGGCACAAATCCCGCCGCTGCGCCAGACGATCTCACTCATATAATAATATAATATATAATATAATATACAATATAATATACATCATATCAACCAATATTCAGTCTATAGCAACCTCCCATGTACAATGTCATATGAAGAAAAGCCTACAACATCTATGTGTACGGTGTAGGCTGCTTTTACAACACTACTGCCAAATAGGACGACCTGAAGACAAAAATGGGATCAGAATGAAAAAGAAAGTCCCATGTATATGTATCATCAG
>NC_049984.1:1269099-1296093 GCF_000003815.2 Branchiostoma floridae
TAGTGCATAATAAGGCTCTGCTATGTAGCTCTCTGTACATTCTCTCCTTATTTGCTTCTCCACTTAACAAATGACAAATCTGAGTATCAGAGGGCAAGATCAGGCTCCAAGGCACAATTCTGAGTTTCTGATTCTACCTTTTTTTTATAAATAATCTGACCAGTTGGTCCTTTTTCATAACTTGTCTCAGCTCCGACATGTATCATTTGTCTGGAATTTTTGTTCCAGTTTCTGCCAAATGCTCCATTCTGGTAGCCTCAGGGTACCTATCCAGATAGTAGTTCACTCCTATGTTCACTTCTGCTATCCGCCTGGAGATCTGCACATTCAAACCGTTTGGTGGTGATGCCAGTTGATAAGCGAATCAAGGATTAGGTTCTAGAGCGCTCGTTTGATGACAACAGGCTCTCCGCAAGCGGACGGAGGGCTTGTCCGGTGTTGGAGCGATCGCTTGAACCCATTCCACAATTCGCTCATGTGTAGGGACCGATCGGCGACTGCCTCCAAAATTTTGACAATTCCAGACATTAAGAAGGTCAGGGATCCCAGACAGAACAGCAGAGAAGCGATATACACATAGTGCATAATGAATGTCAGAGCTAGAAGCAACTGTATATAGTATATACGGAACTACTTTTCGGATGGTACCCAGGCTACCATTCTGGCTCATTCCTCCCCGAACGGGCCGTGGCGGTGCTGAATGACCTGGGCGGAGTCGATGACCTGCCCGTTGACGGCGAGCACCTGCTCCCAGTGCACGTGGGTCGAGTTCTGCACGCGGAGGCGTCCGTACCCGTACAGCCCGGGAACCCACGCTCGGTACGCTGACCACGGGCCTGCAACAACAGTTGAGTGTTAGATAGTCAAGTGCATAAATAATGCACGCGGAGACGCCCGTACCCGTACAGCCCCGGAACCCATGCACGGTACGCTGACCACGGGCCTGCAACAACAGTTGAGTGTTAGATAGTCAAGTGCATAAATAACGCACGCGGAGGCACCCGTACCCGTACAGCCCGGGGACCCATGCGCGGTAAGCCGACCATGGGCCTGCAACACAGTCACAGCATAAGACATATGAACAACCATATGCTAACTAAGGCAGTTCTTTTGAATTTACACTCAGTACAACTGAACTGAACAACAGGTAGTGGCAAGGCAAACAGCCAATGCCTTACAAATATAACTGTACATAAGAAGCCCATAATGTAGCCTATGCATTGCCATTGCTGACGAAATAAAGGGTCAATACATGTACATCATGAATACAAAGAAAAAGCATTATAAATCTAGGGCAATGCATATACATGTACATGTAGCCAAAGAAATACATACATGTACTAGTCTACCTGAATGACACATGATGAAAATGAATGACACATGCATATCAAACACATGGCACATGCACAACATATTTAAGTAAATCTATATTGTATTGACACTGCAAATGCTTTCTGAAGTTGCAATACTTGTAGCAAGTTATAGCATATTGTTACAAACACAATGTAAAATGTAATATAGTAGTAGAATCCATTTTTTATCTACACGTCTATTCTCACCTTTGGGGCCCATCATGGGGTTTAAGATGACAACATGGTGAATAACACATTCTCACCTTTGGGGCCCATCATGGGGTTTATGCAGACAACAAGGTGAATAACACATTCTCACCTTTGGGGCCCATCATGGGGTTTATGCAGACAACAAGGTGAATAACACATTCTCACCTTTGGGGCCCATCATGGGGTTTATGCAGACAACAAGGTGAATAACACATTCTCACCTTTGGGGCCCATCATGGGGTTTATGCAGACAACAAGGTGAATAACACATTCTCACCTTTGGGGCCCATCATGGGGTTTATGCAGACAACAAGGTGAATAACACATTCTCACCTTTGGGGCCCATCATGGGGTTTATGAAGACAACAAGGTGAATAACACATTCTCACCTTTGGGGCCCATCATGGGGTTTATGAAGACAACAAGGTGAATAACACATTCTCACCTTTGGGGCCCATCATGGGGTTTATGCAGACAACAAGGTGAATAACACATTCTCACCTTTGGGGCCCATCATGGGGTTTACGCAGACAACAAGGTGAATAACACATTCTCACCTTTGGGGCCCATCATGGGGTTTATGCAGACAACAAGGTGAATAACACATTCTCACCTTTGGGCCCATCATGGGGTTTATGAAGACAACAAGGTGAATAACACATTCTCACCTTTGGGGCCCATCATGGGGTTTATGAAGACAACAAGGTGAATAACACATTCTCACCTTTGGGGCCCATCATGGGGTTTACGCAGACCCCGTCGAACTCGTTGCACCCGGCGGCCCCGCTGATGATGTGTACTGGCGCGCGCGGGTCGCGGTAGTGCGTGCCCACCAGGGTGGAGTTATAGACTGGCCACAGCCGCTCGTAGCTGTGCTCGTGGGCCTCGATGATGAGGTCAACACCCTGCTGGTAGAACAGGTCCTCCAGACTAGAAATAGCACAAAACATGCGTCAATATCAAAAAACATACCAAACCCTTACCTCCCTCATGACCTCAATGAAAAGCGGCCTGCTGGCCGATTTGAGCTTCTCATGAATAAATAAAGGTTCAAACAAACTAGGGTGAACAGAGACACATGGAAGACTAGCTGACTGCTGCCTACCCGTGTCAGGGATCCCAGCAGCAGTATAATCAATAGTGGACGTTACTACTACAATGTACTACAATACTGCAAACATCAAACACTATAAAATAATAAAATTCCTTCTTGCTTTATTTTAGTGGTAGAATACCATTCAGTACAACATTTTCCAAGCTATCCTACATATACTAGTCTATTTTGAATTGGTCACAACTGTAATCATCTGTGATGAAATTGTTTAGGCCCAAATTGAAAAATTGGACTGAGAAAGAGAACATGGTATAACACTAAGAAAAACTGCAAGGATGATGTTGATGCCAACACACACATACACAGCACAACATCAATTTCACCAGCTAAAGTATAAGTAATGCACAAAATAGCACCTACCCTGCTCTGACTCTACTTTTTGCAGTGGTACAGTCGTCCCCGTCCACATTAGAGCAGTACATGGGCCTGTGCCCGAAGGCGATGATCCAGGGGTGCAGGGTTCGATTCTCGGCGCTGTTAGCCTCGGTCAGGTCCTGCAGCAGCCATTTGTACTGCTCCTCTGCAGGGCTGTCGGTGAAGTACACTTCTGAGGAGTAACTGCGAGGGAAAAAAAGACTTTCCTGATTGATTGTTCACTAACTCGTTATCCACTTATCCATTAAAAGTATTTTTAATATATGTTCGACTGTGATTTCACTCAATGCAATTGTTTATTTGTTTGTTTTTGTATATTTGAAATATGTTTTTGTATATTGTATAAATTTTATTTATTCATGAGGAGCTCAAATCGGCCTGCAGGCTGCTTTTCATTGATGTCATGAGGGAGGTATGGGTCAGATAAAATGTGATTTCAATTGTTACAATTGTGTTCATGTTCTTGAGGAGAGGGCTTCACAAGCATTAACGGTTTTCTTTTTTGATCCATCCTCAATAAATAAATGTGAATAAAGTAAAATAAGATAAGGATAAAAAAAACAGGGATATGACAAAAATTGGAAACGGCAGTAAATTTAGAACATAGTGATTCCTATTGCTGCTGCAAGTGGGCATTGTGGAGATGCAAAAACCTCGTTGAGAAAAACGATTGTAGTTGTGTAAAGATGGACTAAAATCTTAAACACTTTAGCAACCAGGTGAAGCTTAGTCATTACAGAATTAAGAAAACGAGTTGTAATCATCTAATGACACTAAAATCATGACCACGTCATGGTACGTCAATAGACCTCTTTCCAAATTCTGGTTAATTGTTGGACAAAAACTAGGGTCAGGGGTAAAACAGTGATGTTATAAAATATACATGGTTTATTGCTCGGCCACCATTTGTACCCAAAGCGACAGGGTTTGAAAAACCGTAGTCTGGTCTGTAGAAGCAAGCAGGAAGATTTTTCACATTCGTGCATCGGATTGTAGAATGAAAAAAGATGATTGTGCTCCACAGAGCTGTGTTTGCATTGCCTGACTTGTGCTTACCTGATGAAGTGGGCCCTCCCCAGGTTGAAACTGTACCACATCTTATCCATGGTCCCGGGCCAGGGGGACTGGGGCATGGAGAACCGGGTCAGGTAAGGGTTGAAGTCAAACTCGATCTCTGGGGAACAAATCAGAACCGGGTCAGGTAAGGGTTGAAGTCAAACTCGATCTCTGGGGAACAAATCAGAACCGGGTCAGGTAAGGGATGAAGTCAAACTCAATCTCTGGGGAACAAATCAGAACTGGGTCAGGTAAGGGTTGAAGTCAAACTCGATCTCTGGGGAACAAATCAGAACCGGGTCAGGTAAGGGTTGAAGTCAAACTCGATCTCTGGGGAACAAATCAGAACCGGGTCAGGTAAGGGTTGAAGTCAAACTCGATCTCTGGGGAACAAATCAGAACCGGGTCAGGTAAGGGTTGAAGTCAAACTCAATCTCTGGGGAACAAATCAGAACTGGGTCAGGTAAGGGTTGAAGTCAAACTCGATCTCTGGGGAACAAATCAGAACTGGGTCAGGTAAGGGTTGAAGTCAAACTCAATCTCTGGGGAACAAATCAGAACTGGGTCAGGTAAGGGTTGAAGTCAAACTCAATCTCTGGGGAACAAATCAGAACCGGGTCAGGTAAGGGTTGAAGTCAAACTCAATCTCTGGGGAACAAATCAGAACCGGGTCAGGTAAGGGTTGAAGTCAAACTCAATCTCTGGGGAACAAATCAGAACCGGGTCAGGTAAGGGTTGAAGTCAAACTCAATCTCTGGGGAACAAATCAGAACTGGGTCAGGTAAGGGTTGAAGTCAAACTCGATCTCTGGGGAACAAATCAGAACCGGGTCAGGTAAGGGTTGAAGTCAAACTCGATCTCTGGGGAACAAATCAGAACCGGGTCAGGTAAGGGATGAAGTCAAACTCAATCTCTGGGGAACAAATCAGAACCGGGTCAGGTAAGGGTTGAAGTCAAACTCGATCTCTGGGGAACAAATCAGAACCGGGTCAGGTAAGGGTTGAAGTCAAACTCGATCTCTGGGGAACAAATCAGAACCGGGTCAGGTAAGGGTTGAAGTCAAACTCGATCTCTGGGGAACAAATCAGAACCGGGTCAGGTAAGGGTTGAAGTCAAACTCAATCTCTGGGGAACAAATCAGAACTGGGTCAGGTAAGGGTTGAAGTCAAACTCGATCTCTGGGGAACAAATCAGAACTGGGTCAGGTAAGGGTTGAAGTCAAACTCAATCTCTGGGGAACAAATCAGAACTGGGTCAGGTAAGGGTTGAAGTCAAACTCAATCTCTGGGGCACAAATCAGACCCGGGTCAGGTAAGGGTTGAAGTCAAACTCAATCTCTGGGGAACAAATCAGAACCGGGTCAGGTAAGGGTTGAAGTCAAACTCGATCTCTGGGGAACAAATCAGACAATGGAGGTCAGTGTAGGCAGGCAGCAGCCTGAGAGTGATTGTCCTGGTTAAATGAATAAAAAATGAATGAAATGAATTAATGAATGAATGTTTAAATATATTCAATAGCACGACAGGGACATCTGTAAAGTCTGCATTTATAAATACTCTCTAACCTTTAACACATACACACTGAAGTAGGCATTTGGAAACCAATGCTCTTTGGTTTACATGTTAGACGACAGGGAGAAGGTTAAATGTATCTAGTATCTAGAGATATACATGTGTATGGGAGGTAGGAAAGGAGGAATTGGCCATGTGATATGATCAATACAATTAAAGCAAAACTCGACAATCTGTAACTTTCACATTTATTGACAATTCCCATACAGTAATCACTGGGCAGAGGAAATGAGACTGGGTCATGACTGTTGATTCAAAGGATAGCAGTGGCAGTAATACATGTAGACACAACAACTTTAACCCTTCAGTACTTCAGTACAAAATAAAACCATTTTCAAAATCAAGATTTCAGCTTGAAGGATACTGAAAATTTTCTAAATATTTTCTAAACTAATGCACTTTAAAACTGTTCCAGAATCAAGACAAATCAGGTGTGTCACTCTGTAACCTGACACCATGTGAGACAGTAAACAATCCTGTTACCATGGTTTCCTGGACAGGTCATGTAGGGCAGCTTGGTGGCAATGTCCTGGATCCGGTTCATGAAGTCATCACCGTACTGGGGAAAATACAAACAAATAAATAAACAAAAAAACAAAATTACTAAATCCTGTTCATAAAGCATTCACCATACTGGGGAATAAAATTATGACCACGTCAAAAATTATGACCACATCATGGTAAATCATGACGGGGAAAGTGTTCAGCACTGCCTAGCATCATGCTGAAGAGGCTAAGCGGATCTCCAAGTAGAAGTTGGGGTTGAGGATGGTAATGTGTTCTGTCAAATGGATTGAGAGGCATGACATTACAACCAACATTACAATCTTCACCCCACATCTGCTTGGAGATCAAGATTAAGCCCAGGGTTGGACAAGTCCACTAGACCGATCGTCCCGGGCAAGTGAAAGCGCTGATCGGTCAAGTGCATGTCCTACCCCACTTGCCCCATCAGGCAAGTAAGATTTTTCGATGAGTCAGATTCTGTTATACATGTTATATGATCATGTACTTCTACTTGTTCCTTTTTACAGTCATGGCATCAAGCATTGTTCAACACAGAAGTGCCAATAGTGTAAGAAGTTCAATACTGGAAGTGAAAAAACAAAGAAATTTTCTTTTCACCATTAAAATTTTGGGCAAGCGAAATGTTTCTTCGGAAAGTAAATTTTTAATGTACTTGCCCGATAGGACAAGTGAATTTAAAAAAACTTGTTAAGGCCTGAAGCCCTCCCCACCTTTCCCCCCTCGGTGTGCAGGTCATATGCAAAGTCCCCCACGTGCAGCATCATGCTGGAAAGGTAAAGTCTATCTCCAAGAAGATGTTGGGGTTGAGGATGGTAATGTGTTCTGTCCGACAGCTGCCACAGAGGCATGACAGAAAATGTTATCATCTTCCACCCCACATCTGCTTGGAGATCAAGACTACGACATACGCACCTTTCCCCCCTCCGTGTGCAGGTCGTATGCGAAGTCCCCCACGTGCAGCACAGCCGCGTACTTTCCCGTCTCCGCCTCGTGCTTCAGCCGGGCCAGACTCGGCGCCCCGCCCACGCGCCCCATGTCTCCGTACACGAGCAGCTCCGGTGACCAGTCCTGATGGGCAAATTTATAAATCAACGAACAATCAAAAATTAGAATCTACATATTACAAAAGATGTGTTCTTACCACAGACTTTTGAAGAAAGGAACATTTCGATTTCATCAAAAACCAAACTAAGGAACTTCTCAAATCCATAGCATTAAAAGTTTAAACAATGCTAATCATTGGATACGCTTGGCTTATAGAACACAAAAATATCACATATTCTTCTTGGTACAATCAAACAGGGGTTAGCTTTATGTAAACTAAGACTTAACCAATATGTGTTTTACGTCGATGAAGGTTAGACAGCTAGATAATGAGCCAAATATGCCAAAAAGCAGTTACTCAAGCTACTGGATAAGATTTTGGAAACAGTCAGACGTTTCAGACAGCAATCTGGTGTCTTTTGTCAGTGACACTGAAGATTTGAAGTGTTTCAATTTTGTTTACTGAAATCTCTCCTCCCAAGTTGTCGCCGGGATTTACTTTTGCGGTAGTGGGAAAATTTAGTGTTTGCGGTGGTTTTGACGGTAGCGACATAGACTGCAGTCTCATACTATAATGGAAAAATGTTTGCGGTGGGTTTAAGTTCGTTAATATAAAACCACCACAAACATTTCTGCATTTTACAGTACTAAAACCCTGACCCACCAGATCGTCCCTCTTGGCGGTGAACAGGAAACCCGGGCTCACATCTTCATCACACAGCACCTTGTAGGAGTAGGACCTGCCTGGGAGCAGACCCTGCAGATTAAACAGCAATTCAGTTTTACAGCACATACCAAACCAGACCAATATGATTGCAGTACAATATGGAAGAGGCATTAATTTTGTAAAAGCCCACTTCCCTGTACATAAGGGCAATTTCATCTAGATAAAAAAAAAGTATAATGAGATACATGTATTATCTAGTGATGTGAAAACAGTGGCCACTCTAAATTTGTAATGACAGACTTGAACTGTCCGGTAATAGGAATGTAATATACAGAATTCAAAACAGCTTTTATACATAAGTCTGACTATGTGCATCATAGACATTGACGAAAATGTGATGAGGGATACATGTACTTCAGAGATGGTTGAGCCAAAAACTGGCCACCCATAAGATATTCCCAATGACACTGGAGCTTCAACCTACTGCAATGTTTCTCTTTTAGCCAATGTGAGGTGACTGTACATGATATTTTGTATTTATAAAAAATTAATAAACTGTATTTATAATAAATAAATAAACTGAACTGAACTAACCTCAGACCCACTACACTACTCTCAGGCAATATCTGGAAGCCTGGCCAGATTTTGTATTTATAAAAAATTAATAAACTGTATTTATAATAAATAAATAAACTGAACTGAACTAACCTCAGACCCACTACACTACTCTCAGGCAATATCTGGAAGCCTGGCCCTCCATATTGTTGATGTATGTGTACGTGTTATGTAAAAGGCTAGTTAAAGATCTAGCTAAGCATGTCTGGTCCACAGTACAGTCTTACCGTGAGAACTGCCCTATAGATGTGTTGCAGCCCTTACCGTGAGAACTGCCCTATAGATGTGCTGCAGCCCTTACCGTTAGAACTGCCCTATAGATGTGCTGCAGCCCTTACCGTGAGAACTGCCCTATAGATGTGCTGCAGCCCTTACCGTGAGAACTGCCCTATAGATGTGCTGCAGCCCTTACCGTTAGAACTGCCCTATAGATGTGCTGCAGCCCTTACCGTTAGAACTGCCCTATAGATGTGCTGCAGCCCTTACCGTGAGAACTGCCCTATAGATGTGCTGCAGCCCTTACCGTGAGAACTGCCCTATAGATGTGCTGCAGCCCTTACTTAAAGATCTAGCTATGCATGTCCAGTTCACAGTACAGTCTTACCGTGAGAACTGCCCTGTAGATGTGTTGCAGTCCCTCGTTGTTCCCATACCAGAAGTTGTTGTAGACTGCAGCGACCTCCTGGCTGTAGTTCCCCGGAGCTATCCCATACTGCACCCTTCCTGTCCCATGAGACTTTGTGGACCACATGACCACCATCTGGCTGGAGGCGTTGCCCCAGGAGATGTGGATTTGCTCCGGCGTTGTGTCGGGCGCCTCGGTGGGCAACACCGGCCAGCCCCAGCTCTCCCAGGGGTCCTCCCACCCCGTGTAAGGGTAAAGGTCATTGTCATACTCCTGACTGTTGTACCAGCTGGGTATGATTGGGTTGTCTGTCCCTAGCACCTCCTCAGCACTTTCGTCTATAGCATTGTCACTTTCAGTGTCTTCTGCTGCATTGTCATTGGCAGAGTTTCCTTCAGCATTTCTACCTGCATTGTCTTCGTCATTGGCATTTGCAGCATCTTCATTCTGTTTGGGAGTGGCTGTAACTGACTCCTGAATTTTTCCACCAGAGCTCTCTGTGGCTCCTCCTTCTACATTTTCAGTAGTAGAATTTTGAAGTCTTCCTTGTGTGAGATTTTCTCCACCGCTCCCATAGGATACAGTCAGGCTGGGTGCAACCAGCCCCTCAATTTCAGCAGCATAGTTTTCTGTGGCGCCAGCGCTTGAGTCTTCCTCTAAACTGATCTTGACACCATTGTTCAGTGGACCAGAGCCCCCACCCTGGTCTGCAGTGCCTTCATCATCACTGGACAGTAAAGCCTTCAGGAAGTCTGAGTCAACAGAGAGACGTTTCCTGTTGAGGGTCTCCTCTTTGGGTACCCCTCCAACATCAGTGTCAACTCTGCTCTCTGATTGGCTGTCATCTCCATCATCAGTATCAGCTCTGCTCTCTGATTGGCTGTCATCTCCTTCATCAGCATCAGCTCTGTTGTCTGACTGGCTGTCATCAGCTATTGCAGATTCTGGTGTTGGTTGGGGAACGAGCACAGGACCTGGAAGGTTCAAGGGCACAAAGACTGAACAATCTCTTGCCTTGCTTAATTTGAAGTGGCTACATCTGATATAAATTTGAGACAGCACCATGTGCAAGAACAAACATAAATGTATTGCACTGATTCCATCATTTTCTTATCTTTCCTATCTTTTGAATTGAACGTGTCAGTGGCACCAAACTTACAAGTATAAGCCTGCTCATGGTTCCAAGTGCACATGCACACCAAAATGCATTGTGGGTAAAAGGTCAAAGGTGAAGGCCTCTAACTTGTAAACATTTCTTGTCTACCTACATTACATTTCAGGCTTCAGCCTGTTTTTCAGGACTCCCTACACATATATAGAAACAGACACCATACAATACTTGGGTACTACACAGTAACTACATGTACCTGACTAGCTCTTGTCTACACCATGTTTAATAGGTTGACCTGAAAAACAAGTCATTGACCTGGGTGTGCCAAATAAACAAAAACAGTGAAAACAGAAGTCCAGTGGTGTTTTGTTTATGTCTTAGGGGCCTTCAACTTTGACATATGACCCATGATGCACATTGCTGTTCTTGTAGATTTGGAAATACAACATGTAGAAACAAACTTATTCTCCTGGGCGGATAATCCTTACCGAATCCCTTCAGCAGTGTGCCCAGCCAGTCAAGGTCAATGTGGTGGTCCTGCACCAGACCCCCCACGTCTGTACGGTTGGTAAGGTCCACAGGAGTGAGCAGCACACCTGACAGGTGAGACAGGAGGAGAAGGAGTACCAGCTCAGTCTGCATCCTCCTGTACAATCATAGAGAACAAACTGTGTCAGGTTCACAGGTGTGAGCAGCACACCTGACAGGTGAGACAGGAGGAGGAGGAGGAGTACCAGCTCAGCCTGCATCCTCCTGTACAATCATAGAGAACAAACTGTGTCAGGTTCACAGGTGTGAGCAGCACACCTGACAGGTGAGACAGGAGGAGGAGGACTACCAGCTCAGTCTGCATCCTCCTGTACAATCATAGAGAACAAACTGTGTCAGGTTCACAGGTGTGAGCAGCACACCTGACAGGTGAGACAGGAGGAGGAGGACTACCAGCTCAGTCTGCATCCTCCTGTACAATCATAGAGAACAAACTGTGTCAGGTCCACAGGTGAGCAGCACACCTGACAGGTGAGACAGGAGGAGGAGGAGTACCAGCTCAGTCTGCATCCTCCTGTACAATCATAGAGAACAAACTGTGTCAGGTCCACAGGCGAGCAGCACACCTGACAGGAGGAGGAGGAGGAGTACCAGCTCAGTCTGCATCCTCCTGTACAATCATAGAGAACAAACTGTGTCAGGTCCACAGGTGAGCAGCACACCTGACAGGTGAGACAGGAGGAGGAGGAGTACCAGCTCAGTCTGCATCCTCCTGTACAATCATAGAGAACAAACTGTGTCAGGTCCACAGGCGAGCAGCACACCTGACAGGAGGAGGAGGAGGAGTACCAGCTCAGTCTGCATCCTCCTGTACAATCATAGAGAACAAACTGTGTCAGGTCCACAGGTGAGCAGCACACCTGACAGGTGAGACAGGAGGAGGAGGAGTACCAGCTCAGTCTGCATCCTCCTGAAGATCATAGAGAACAAACTGTGTCAGGTCCACAGGTGAGCAGCACACCTGACAGGTGAGACAGGAGGAGGAGGAGGAGTACCAGCTCAGTCTGCATCCTCCTGTCTCTTCTTCTTGTTCGTCCGTCGGCGTCGACGATGACCAAGGCATCACGTGTCTCGTCAGGATCCGTGAGTCCCGCTGCGGCCGATGAGTCCAACACGAGCTCCGAAGGCCCCGCCACAGACAGGACACAGGCGGGCCGCCGAAGTAGCAGCAGATGGTGCGGGAACGGCTCCGGACGCTCGCTCTCTAACAGCATCATCGATTCTGTTCTGCTCGTGAAGTGTTGCGCCACTGTTGACGTGGCCCCGCCAGGCAGAGCGGCCAAGGGCCGACGCCCCCCAAGACCGAGTGTCTATGTTGAAGCCCTTTAGAGCGGCTTTTAGCGTGTCCTTGAATCGCTTTTTCTGTCCCCCCTGCGCACGCTTGCCTTCTGCAAGCTCACCATAGAGGAGCCCCTTGGGCAGGCGTGTGTCTGGCACTCCCACCACGCGGCCCGCCCATCCCAGCCGGGCTCTCCCCAGCAAGGCGTGGACGCTCCACATGCCGGCCCGGGAGAGAACCTCCGTGCCAGGCATCCCGTCCCGCCATGTGATCCCCATCAACCCCTTCAGACAGTTTATGTGGAAGCGATGAAGCCTTCTGGCATGGCGTGCACAGACAGTCCATGTCTCGCAGGCGCAAAGTAAGGTCGGCAGTACAACTGCCCTGTACACCCCCAGCCCCGCGGACAGTCCGACGCCTCCCCCCTCCCACACCGAGGCACGCAGCCGGCCGAAGGAGGAGCCCGCCAGGGCAACTCCCGCATCCACCCCACCGTCCACGCCGGCAGACCCGGACAGCGTGCCACCAAGGCACCTGAACCTCCCAACCGCTCTCAGAGCCTCTCCGCCGACAGCGACCACTGGTTCCAAGTAGGGCCCTTGTGGTGCAGGTTGGTACAGGACCTCCGTCTTCTTTGTGCTTATTGTCAGACCAAAGTTGTCTGAGGCAATGGAGAAACGGTCCATGCTCTGCTGCATCTTCACCTCTGAAGCAGCATTCAGTGCGCTGTCATCCGCGAAAAGGAAGTCCCGCACTGACGTCTCCTGGACCTTCGTCTTCGCCTTGAGCCTCTGCAGGTTAAAGAGCCTGCCATCAGTCCGGAAGCGCACCGGGACGTCTGCGCCGCCATCGTCAGCGTAGGCACCTGACAACATGGCCGCAAACATCACGCCGAAGAGCGCGGGGGCGAGAACGCAGCCCCGCCCGACTCCGCCCGTCACCGCAAACGCGCCGGATGAGTCGCCAGCATCCAGCACCCCGGCCCGCATTCCGCCACGGAATTGACGCACCATGCTGATGAATTTGCTAGGGCAGCCATACCCTCCCACAATCCCCCACAATCCCTCCCGACCCACACCGTCGAAAGCCCCTGTCAGATCGACAAATGTTGTGCAAAGATCCCCGCTCCGCCCCCGACACTCCTCCCGAAGCTGCCTCGCAGCAAATATCATGTCGGCCGCTCCTCGCCCTCCGCGGAAACCACACCGACCCCCAGGCAGGCGTGCATCCACGCGCTGGACGAGTCGGTCCAGGAGCACCCCAGCAAGAACTTTCCCCGCCATGACGAGTAAGGAAATTCCTCTGTGGTTATCACAGGACCGTCTGCCACCTTTCCCCCTGTAAAGGTGTACAACTGAGGCATCTTTGAATTCCTGCGGGATGTCATTTTTCTGCCACAGGGACTGAAATAGCTCTGTAAGTTTCTCCACCAAGACCGGTCCCCCCGCCCCGCATACCCCGGCTGGGACGGAGCCAGAGCCCGGCGCCCTGCCATTTGAGAGAAGATGAATTGCATGATGGACCTCCAGTTCAGTTGGAGGTTCATCCAGAGAGCCATTGACAGGCACCTGAGGCATGTCATTGATGATGTCATCATTAATGGAGGAGGGTTGATTTAGGACCTTTCTGAAGTGCTCAGCCCACCCCGCCAGGATTTCACCCCCGTCGGTCAGCAGGGTGGCACCACCTGCGGCCAGCAGTGGCGAAGCCCCAGAACGAGGAGGCCCACAGATGGCCTTCAAGGCATCGTAGAAGCACTTTGTGTTGTTCTGGTCTGCAAACTTCTGCATCTCGCCTGCCTTGCCACTGAGCCACGAGTCCTGCATTTCCCTCAACCTGGCCTGCAATCTGTTCCCGATGGCATTGTAGACTGCTTTCCCGGCAGCAGACTTGCTGTCTTGTTGGAGGGCTCTGTAGGCTTTTTGCTTCTCGTCAAGCAACTCCTGAATCTCCTCATCGTTTTCGTCAAACCAGTCCTGGTGCTTTCGTGACTGCTGACCTAGGTGAGAGAGTGCGGTGTTGTAGACCGCTTCTTTGAAAGCTGTCCAGTTTGCTTCTGCATCCTTTGCGGAGAGGTCCAGATCCCTCAGTTTGCTGTCAAGGTTTTCACTGAGTGTGCTCCGCACAGAGTCTTGCTTTAGCATGCTAGTGTTCAGTCTCTTGTTGGCTGGTTTGCCTTGTGGGCGGCGCTTGGGTTTCACGTGCATGTTAAGCTTTGACCGGACGAGCCTATGATCTGTCCAACAATCTGCACCACACATGGACTTTGTCACTCTGACATCCTGAATATCCCTTTTCCTGACAATGACATAATCGATGAGATGCCAATGTTTGCTACGTGGGTGCATCCAGGACGTCTTGTTACGGTTTGGCTGGCGAAAGATTGTATTAGTTATGACAAGGTCATGGGTTGCACAGGTCCTCAGCAGTAGGTGACCATTACTGTTGCTTTTGCCTATACCATGTCTACCAAGGATCCCCTCCCATGTTTGGTAATCTGAGCCAACCCTGGCGTTAAAATCACCAAGGATAACTAGCTTGTCTTCCTTCGGTACTTCTGTTATGAGAGCCTCTAAGTCTTCATAGAATTTGTCTTTGGTTTCCTCAGAATTAGTCATTGTTGGAGCGTAGGCGCTGATGAAGGTGGCCTGACATTTTCCTGTGACCGGGACTCGGAGGGTCATGAGCCTGTCATTTACACCTTTGGGTAGGCTTGTGAGCCTGTTGATCAAGTTTGACTTGATGGCAAAACCCACCCCAGCTTCACGGCGTTCCTCACTACTGCGCCCGCTCCAAAAGAATGTATAGCCGGCTTTGACTTCAGTCAGTTGCCCTTCATTTGCAAACCTAGTCTCACTAAGGGCTGCAATTTGGATATTGTATCTTTCAAGTTCCCTCGCGACAAGTGCTGTACGTCTCTCGGGTCGATCTACCCTGGAGCTGTCCATGAGCGTCCGCACATTCCATGTGCCTATGGTGAGTGGTCTCACCAGCGTTTTCTTCCTTGTGTGCTTACCGCTGTGTTGGGATACCCTCCTGCCACGGCGAGCAGGCCAGGGAAGGTGAAGCAGACTATTTTTAGGGCACCTTTTCTAGCCCCTTCCTCAGGCTATGGAGGTGAGCAGAGTGATCCTGAAGAGGGCTGCTCAGACGCCCAGGGGGCTGCCGAACTCCACTGCTGCTTCGGTCCAGTAGAGAGCGACCATATGGCCTGGGCCGCCTGTGTGGGGGTTTGTGGCTACAGCTCCCAGTGCATCCTCACCTGCTGCTTCACCGCTCTCCCCTCGCCACAGGACTTGAGATCAGTAGGTTAGTGCACGTGATGTCATGACTAGCGCGTGAATTTGATTTAAGTGAGGGAGAGTTGCACTTAGTCGTCAGCCTCACTCTCTCTTCCCGCTTCCCATCCGGTTCCAGTGGCAGGACACGCGTCGAGACGACTGGGGATGAGATGGGCGCAGTGGATGACCAGGACGCTTTCCATGCCTTGCCCTGCTCTTTAGCGCTCCACAACACTGTGCTGTCCCCGCTTTCCTGCCCGTTGGACCTCTTACATGTGGGTCTCATTCGCACCCTCCACCGAGTCCAGTCTTCGCATGCAGGGATAGGCATTCCCGCCGTCATTCACCGGAGGGTTTACGACCCAACCGGCTACCCTCTACCTGGTTCAGCCCGCCTGCCAAAGCGGTTGCCCGGGGTGTGGCCGCTGCGCATGCTACAGCTTCTGGGAGCCACAGGTGAGAGCTGGGTATCAGATGGGAGCCAAAGCAGGATGAGCTACCCAAACGGGCATGGCAGGCCCCCCCTGCAGAGGTACTGACCCTACCTGACACCCCATACACCCCAATCCTCCTGTACAATCATAGAGAACAAACTGTGTCAGGTCCACAGGTGAGCAGCACACCTGACAGGTGAGACAGGAGGAGGAGGAGTACCAGCTCAGTCTGCATCCTCCTGTACAATCATAGAGAACAAACTGTGTCAGGTCCACAGGTGAGCAGCACACCTGACAGGTGAGACAGGAGGAGGAGGAGGAGTACCAGCTCAGTCTGCATCCTCCTGTACAATCATAGAGAACAAACTGTGACAGGTCCACAGGTGAGCAGCACACCTGACAGGTGAGACAGGAGGAGGAGGAGGAGTAACAGCTCAGTCTGCATCCTCCTGTACAATCATAGAGAACAAACTGTGTCAGGTCCACAGGTGTGAGCAGCACACCTGACAGGTGAGACAGGAGGAGGAGGAGGAGTACCAGCTCAGTCTGCATCCTCCTGTACAATCATAGAGAACAAACTGTGTCAGGTCCACAGGTGAGCAGCACACCTGACAGGTGAGACAGACAGGAGGAGGAGGAGTAACAGCTCAGTCTGCATCCTCCTGTACAATCATAGAGAACAAACTGTGTCAGGTCCACAGGTGAGCAGCACACCTGACAGGTGAGACAGGAGGAGGAGGAGTACCAGCTCAGTCTGCATCCTCCTGTACAATCATAGAGAACAAACTGTGTCAGGTCCACAGGTGTGAGCAGCACACCTGACAGGTGAGACAGGAGGAGGAGGAGTACCAGCTCAGTCTGCATCCTCCTGTACAATCATAGAGAACAAACTGTGACAGGTCCACAGGTGAGCAGCACACCTGACAGGTGAGACAGGAGGAGGAGGAGTACCAGCTCAGTCTGCATCCTCCTGTACAATCATAGAGAACAAACTGTGTCAGGTCCACAGGTGAGCAGCACACCTGACAGGTGAGACAGGAGGAGGAGGAGGAGTACCAGCTCAGTCTGCATCCTCCTGTACAATCATAGAGAACAAACTGTGACAGGTCCACAGGTGAGCAGCACACCTGACAGGTGAGACAGGAGGAGGAGGAGGAGTAACAGCTCAGTCTGCATCCTCCTGTACAATCATAGAGAACAAACTGTGTCAGGTCCACAGGTGTGAGCAGCACACCTGACAGGTGAGACAGGAGGAGGAGGAGGAGTACCAGCTCAGTCTGCATCCTCCTGTACAATCATAGAGAACAAACTGTGTCAGGTCCACAGGTGAGCAGCACACCTGACAGGTGAGACAGGAGGAGGAGGAGGAGTAACAGCTCAGTCTGCATCCTCCTGTACAATCATAGAGAACAAACTGTGTCAGGTCCACAGGTGAGCAGCACACCTGACAGGTGAGACAGGAGGAGGAGGAGTACCAGCTCAGTCTGCATCCTCCTGTACAATCATAGAGAACAAACTGTGTCAGGTCCACAGGTGAGCAGCACACCTGACAGGTGAGACAGGAGGAGGAGGAGGAGTACCAGCTCAGTCTGTATCCTCCTGTAGGTGGACAATCAAAACAGCCTCATGAAGTCCTGTATTATCAATCTGGGTCATTGTGAAAAGTTCTTCATTTTTTAGTAAGTCCATCACATTAATCATAACAATAATACTAGTAGATAAAGATCCCAAACACAAAGGGAGACACGCCTTGTCAAATCATAATGGCACGTGGGAAGAGAGTATGAGAAGTATAATTGTTCAGTAGTTAAACTTTAGGCTTTTGCTAGGCCCCTTTAAAGTTAAGGTATTGGACGTGTTTAATTAATTTTCTTGCCAGAACAATGGGGGACAAAGTGACATCTTTTTTTTGTACATCATACTACTACTACATGTAGGTATAAAAAATTGTACATAAGACTTTAAAAGCAAATTTTCTTGACAATGCACACACAAAAAACAGTTGGCATGACAGGACTGAAAACGTGTTCTGGCACAGGGCTGAGTAAAATATTCAGAGAACAGACTCATTAACCTGACGTGCGCATGGTTCTACACTGCTTCAATATGAGTTCTGGTCAAACGATACCTTCCACACCTTCATACATATGGAATAATGACACAGTTACATAAACACATGTTTGTACACATGTATATCACAGTTTGTGTTTAACAATTCGTCCACCTATACTGAACGCACAAATATATGTAGCTGTTAACAGATAACAGTAACAAGACCTATCTGTTTCACAGATTTACATTAAAAGTCCATCCATTGCTTCTTCTAGTTCTTGCGAAATTTTCATCATATAATTATAAATGAACAAAAAAGTAACACCGAAACATTATTTAACTATAACCTTTCTGAAAATGAATAAAGTAAAGATCTTAACATACCTTATATGCATTCAAGACTAGAATACTTAGAAAATTCTCCTTACTAGTCCTTGCTACGGTTTGTCTCTGCACTCATACTCACACAAACAAGGTAACACTAGAAACTGCTGATTAACAAGGGATCATCAGTGCAGTTCAATGTTCTTTCCAAGTAAAAGAATCCAACTGAATGTTTATTGTGTGTGCCAGATTAAAAGGTAACTTAATTCTATGTCAGCTCGTGAACATGTTCCTCTGTAGTATATATCAGAAGTGATGATTTACAAATTAACAAAGAACAAAAAGACAAAACAAGGACAGTCTGCCCTGGTGAAAAGCTCAATTATAAACTTCTAACAAGTAACATGCTACCTTCACTTAAACACTCTTGTAGGAATTTTAGATTTCAGAATATTTACACTTAACCACAGTTCAAAGACTGCTTTGAAACACAAACAATTTTAATTTGAAGTTTTGAGATCCTCCCCACTGTAACCTGATAAGAGAAAATTACATTAAAGTAAATTTCCAGGTGGGAAACTGCCAAAAAATTTCATTTGTCCTAGTAAGAGATTACCTGCATGCACAACAGAAACTAAGTGTTTGTGTGTTAAACACAGGCTACTAGTACTAGTATTTCTTTAGGGACAAATACTACTGGTAGTACACACGTGTACAGGTATGACAAAACTGGTTATTACATGCAAAATTGAACATGCAGTGAGTAAGGTGTGCTTTCTCTCCTTCTACTGAGCAGTGAGATAACCAGCCTGTTCTGTGGGCATTGGGGGGACGGGCATTCGTCATTTTAAACTCATCATAACACACAAGTTGTGGTTTTGCACTGGGAAGTTTCTTATACCGGGAAAGAAATACTGTAAATGCAGAAATGTTTGCGGTGGATTAATGTTCGAGGTTTTCGCGTTGGCCATTTCACTGCGAATTTAAAAACACCTTTTTTTTTTTTCCAGGGCATTAAGATACTACAGTGCATGGTGCTACCGCGAAATTAAAACCACCGCGAAAAGTCCTTTATCCCGCTACCGTGAAATTAAATCCACTCGAACTTAAATGCATTTACAGTAGCTAGGAAGGTTGTAGTCTCACCAACAGATTAACGACCTAGAGAAGGCCGGCAGAGGAGACTAATAAATAACAGTCTTTCCCTATGTATGAAGGTGTGAAAGGTATCATTTTCCTTGTCATAAATTAAAATGAAATGAAATGTCTGAACAGGTAACTAATTAATGCATCATACAAACATGTGCTCAGGTCAATTAGTCTGCTTCTCTCCGTTGTTGTTTACCAGATCTCCGCTCAACATACGTCAGAAGACGTTTTAGGGATAAACCACTTGTTGCGGGAGGGATGTCTGTAAATTTTTGTGCTCATGCAACCTTCACAAGTTCTAAATGCCTTTCAGGGGCTCACTTGTAGGCTTACTGTCGTTTTTCTGACAGACCATATTTGATTTTGAGCAGATTTTAGTAACATTTCACCTTGATGTATTATTAGTATTACACCCAATAGTAGTAGGCAGCCATTTTGAGTGGTGAGGCTGTTCAGGTGCTCAAGGCACCTCCTCCAACATGGGACCACCATTTTACGTCCCTTCCGAATGCAATCCCTAAATAAGCACTATTTTGCACACCAAATATCCTACATGATAATGTGGAGTTGTGGAGCCAGAAGACACCTTCTGGTCACAGTTGGAACTGCATAGTAGGTTTGAATCCTATATACTGCCGCCCCTACCATATTTTCATGTGTGGTGGAAGAGACACCTGGCTCCTAGAAGCAGAAATGCACTCTATCATCCATGTAGACATTTACTATATAGTTATAGTTATACTGCAAACCGCCTGCAGATTGTTGCCTCCATGTACTATGTTTTGGGTGGGTGTGTTTGTTGGTGTTGGTGTCTGTCGCAAGTTATTTGAATACTGGACATCTCTAGTAGAGTGGCAGGAAGTGAGTTGGAAGATCAGGAGTGGTGGAACTAGTGGCATCACAGTTGAACAAAAAATAATTAAATAGGTTTGAAACTTTGACTAGACTAGTAGACCATTAAAAAAATTTCACCAGTGCAGGGAAACAGTTTAACTTTGAGGTCTGTCTGTTGCAATATTAACAACAAATGTGACATCTTTGCAATCAATTGATGAACTACCACCATGAAACAAAACATACGAGAAATGGAACCTTGTGTTCTTCAAACTATTGTTTTGGTTTGTTTCATGTATATCATTACAGTATATACAACCATATCCTGCAACAGCTACATGCATGTTGTTTAGCATCAACACAATAGGTCGGGTCTGGATCTGTATCGACATGGCAGGTATAACCACCCTTCAGCGTAACACATCAGCTAGGCAATGCCGGCCTTTGTGGTGGTAAAACTCCCAGGATAATACTAAATGCTATAATACAATTATTAGTAATATTACTTGTTTATCACATGTTGGGAAACCTGGTATTGTGGTGGGTTTGTCCTTAGACGTCATGCCCCATGCGGGGTTTTGTCTAATAATATGTAGATAGATGTTGCGTTGTCGGTCATGTTCGGTGATGTTTCGGTAGCGATTCCGAGCGTTCTTTTTTATGGCCGAACCGCTACCGAACATGACCGACAGGCGACAGCGCTTCGGAAGATTTCGGGGAGCGCTGGCGAACAGCCAAGATGGCGGCCCAGTAGTAAAAACAGTGAGGAAATTTGTAACAGGTCGTGTTGTGGAGTACTTAGGGGTTTTTGAAGACGGCTAACCCCCCAATACAGTAGGCAAGACTCCAGGGAACGTGCATCTACTACCGGAGGAAAAGGTATCTCCATGGAGAAGATACGCAAATACCGTTATGCTCAATGTGGCTCGCCCCAAGGTCGCAGAGAAAAACAACTTTGAAAGCTTAAATTACGTTTTTGAATTACGTTTTTCTCCTTGCAATCGTTGCCCCAGCTATTCACATACTAGCCCTTTTCCCCCGAGTCAGATTTGGTTCATAATTTTCTCCAAATACAGTCAAACCTGCCCAAGACGACCACCCGGGGGACCGGAAAAAACGGTCGATTTGGACAGGTGGTCGCTGAGAAGAGTATCGACTCAAAACATGCCCGATGCAAAGTAAAATTGTTTCCGTTGTGTTTAATGGCAAATAGCAAGCACACTACTCGCACGCAAAGAAGCAAGCTCTTTATTGTCAAATACAACACGCACAATGTAAAATGTAAATTTGACCCCAAGCTTTTTGTACACTAACGTTTTAGACAGTAAGGGAACTTTGATGCTGTCAGTTAACATACAAGCCTTTAAAAGGCTTTATACGTCGCTGTGTTCTTGATCGCCGTATCTGAAATAACTACGGTGCACCTTTCGAATTCGATGCCCGGTACGTCCCGATAGCGTACTTACATTGTACCCACGGGCGAATGTACAGTACAGTTGGGCAAAAGCACTCACACAGATCTTTCTTAAAAAAAGTATGAGGCTATATACGTAACGACGTTTCAGCATTCGTTCACTTTATAATAATATAGACTTTAAAAAAAACTTGTTACAACTAGATTCGGATTTTCTTACAACGAAATTTCCTCCCATATTACAGTAGACTGCCCCATTGACCCACCCATTGACTGCCGCCATCCTTATTCTAAACAATACATCGTAATGGCAGTCAAAATCCGACGCAAACTGACCGATTTCGGCACAAAATCGCGCTAGTTATCATAAAAAATCGATGAAAACCTCAATTTTGAAAATGATGCGGTCGTTATGGGTCCCAATTTGGGCCGGTCGCGGTCGCGTTGGCCAGGTGGTCGTTGAGAAAAGGTCGCTTTAATAATGCTTACGTCAATGTGAAAAAAAATCGGGATCGAGAAAAAGCGGTCGAAATGGGCAGGCCGTCGCTGAGAAGAGGTGGTCGCTCGGGCAGGTTTGACTGTATGAAATAGCCAACTACCTTCATATTGCAGAGCAACAGATGGCACAAAGTAGAAAAAAGCGCAAAAACATTAAACGAGAATGATACAACAGGCAGTCTGTCTTATTCACCAAATCATCTATTCCTGAAGGTATCCTGAAGGTTTTATAAATGTTATAGGTTATATATGACATTTAGTTTTGCGCCCCCCTCCCACCGACAGAGGAAAAAAAAACAAATTTCTCACCTGTTACGTAACCATGCTTCCTGACTGACCATTTACCGGTGTCTCGGACAGCTGTTCGTTATAACAGACATAAAATCACAACGTCGTTCTGTCAGCTTCTCTCTGTCTGGGCAGAATTCTGGCGACGCGACGACAAAAATTTCTGTCGTGTGACCACTGGGTGATTCCGGGTTTAGGTCAAAGGTAACACATAGGCTGGTAAACACAACCCTTTTGTTTTAGGGAAACATTCAATAAACAATATCATTTTTTGACAGTAGCTTATTTCATTGACTTTTAATTTTATCCCTCTGCCCTTACAACTACAGTGGTTGTATATTTTTATTTGTACAGGCGGATTTAAATGCTGACCCCGTCTGACCCCAGCAGGAGAGCCCCGCCATCTTTGTATTCCGCCATGGCGCCGGTGACCAGGAACAAGCGGCGGAGGCTTCCCCTGCCCAAAACAACCAGAAAACGCCGCAAACCCGCCAAGAAACAGGCGGCAGTTCCCTCAGAAACGGCGGGGCTGAGTCTCATGGGCCTGAGCGATGAAGTTATCGACCACATCCTGAGTTACCTGCAGGGAAAGGCGCTGTTCAACGCCGCCCAGGTCTGCCGGAAGCTCCGGGCGCTGGTGGACGCGGAAGGATTCTGGAGAAGAAAACTGCAGGTGGGGACAAATATCATAGTCTCTTTTGTTCTTTTCATATCATTCTAATAATCATAACTTACTCTACTTTCTTATCAGGAATTCGTGACACAAGAACTCAACATTCATCGCGAGTTTCTAACGGGACTGCCATGATTATAGCGGCCATGGCAGTTCGTACCGGAACTGTTCTTCCTTTGTTTTGAATATTCATATCTTCCGTCTGTCCTTGTTTCGGTACCACCGGGCAAATTTAGACTCTATAAAGTCTTCTTTATGTCTCAACCGGTTTCCTACATAGTTTGTTACAGATAATTTCACAGTAAAGAAGGGTAAAACTGTACCAACCTCCTTGACTGTACCAAAGACAGTCCGTTATGTCTGTCCCTGAACCGGACATGAATAACAATGATTTTACACGCATTGTGTCCCTTTGGGCAGCTTTGTCTTTATTCTACCCTCCCTTGGGGATTAAAAACGGGATCTTTTTACAGAGATTTTTATGAAGTCCTCATCGAAACTTCCATCCTGACATACACGGAGTTGTAACGGTAGTTTCAAGTTTGTAGCGCTGACGTGCGGGTGTTTTGTTATGACGGGTGGGGATGTTTTGTTGACATTTCGGCCGGTAAAACCGGACGGAGGTGACAGGTAATCCGCACACCTGGCCACACCTGACGCGGCAGCCGAGGACACACCGTTGTCAGACCGGAAGGTAAAAATTAGAAAGCCTTCAAAAAATTAAGAAATCTTCTCAATAATTTCTTTTAGACAATTGTTGAATAGTCTCCTTATGTGACCAGAAATTTATTATTTTGTAGGCAACAAGACAAAGCAGGTACATGTAGAGGAGTCTCTCTTTAATTTGAATAGACCAACTGAAGGTTACCCGAAAAGTCAAGGCCTGGGCAAGGTTAATGTAAAAGTTAATGTAAACATATAGTCATTGCTGCTTTTGCAACAAGATGTTATGTAACAATATACAACATACATAAGACAGGTACTTGTTAATGTATTATTTTTTTATTGCTGAAATCAGCAATAAATTGTTGAGTAAACAAATATTTTGTGGTCACAGATTGAGTGCAGGTGGCCTTGTGGACAGACAAAGGCTGTCTTACACTGGAGGTCAAACTTTACAATCTCCAACACATTAAAAATCATGTATCCAACAAAGCATTACAAGCAACACGTTTAACAAGTTAGCATAAACATTAGACATCGCTGTTATTGCAACAAGATAGCATAAAACAAGACAGTGATACTTTACACAAGACAGGTAGTTGTATCCTATCTTGTGTAGATAATATATAATTATATTTGAGAGGAAGAATGTGCACGTGTGTATACCTGCATACCAAGTCATTGCATTTCAACAATGGGCTAAACCATAGGTAATGTACTAACTTGCAAGTCACATGCCCCTGACATACAAGATACAGGACACCCATTAGATCGTATCAGCCCCACGGGTCTGGGAACACATGTACATGTACACGCAATATAATTATTGCAACAGTCAGTGACTCAGTCTCACTAATTTCTGCAAATTCAATTCAGAAAGAGCAATTATAACATTGCTGACATGATGATGTTTGTTCTAGTTGGGGGCTCAAATGTTTTTTTTTTAAATTTGCATTAAACTGATGTTTTACTGTCACTGTCATGTCTGTCACTGTTTATCAATTATCTTTCCCACATTGCAATTTGCATCTTGAAAAAATTGGCAAGAGCTATCCACCATATTGAGACCACACCAAGTCATTTCATTGGTTGTTGGGATAACAAAGCAAAAAGTATATCTAAAACTTGTAAGACACAAGAAAAGGGATGTCTGTAGTACACAGTCATGTAGTTTCACTTTCAGGATACAACTTCTCTTCTGTTTGCCTCTTGTGTTGCTTCTTGCTATTAATTTTTACTTTATAGTTAAGTGTCTGACAACCAGGAAAATGGATTGAAGCATAATCTTATCACTGGTCACCAATCAAGACATGGAACTGCATTATGTATGTACTACCCAGAAGATGCGCCTGCCTCATGTAGACAATCCCATCGTTATGACAGGTGTGCCATTGTCACGGTGTAATGTGGCAGGAGACATCTGATGTGAGTCTGAACAATGTGCTCACATTTAAACATTGATGGCTGCACTAACAAAAATCACTACTGGTGTTCCAGTGTCAGCTATGAAAATACTTTATTCATGATGCACCATTTCTCCTACTAGTGAAGTATGCATCAGGCCTAGGAAAAAAAAATGTTGTGTTTCCTGTTTCAGTCCTGAAAAAATTAGGGACGGTAGGTAGGGATTATCTTCTTTTTTCTTGTATTTTTTTTTAGGCTGGCCAAAATTCTAGTGATACATATTTACAATACAGTTGAACAAAGTAAACTGAGATGTAGGATGACACTTGTCTTTCAATGTCAAACTTTAATTTTGTCCATGATAGATACATTTATCCTTCATTAGATGGGACAAGCAGTGTTTTACTTCAATAGGAAGCAGGCTGAATAAAAATTGTAACTGCAATCTATGTGACTCCACTGCCCACCCCCAAAAAAAGTCTAGGGTCGGCAGGTTTTTTTAGGGTAGGTAGGGAAACAGGAAACACAACATTTTTTTTCCTAGGCCTCAGTGTTGTGCAGTTGAGAACTACATTAGGCCAAAGTGTACGTAAATCAAGGCTAAAAAATAAAAAAGGAACATTATTCCAAATGTTAAAGCTGTTCAAGCACAGATAGATATGTGTGTGTGTCATAATATTATTACTGTTTTGTGTTGCCTGATGTTTCAAAACTGCTACATGAAAGAGAGTGGACATATAATATTTTACTTATGACTAATACAGTATTTTATGAATCCTGAAAAGACTAGATTAGTACTAGTGATTGATTGCTTGTAAACCAAACAGCCAGTACATGTACTCGTACTTAATTGCAGATTAATCAGTGATATTTTCAGTTGGGAGGCTAAATTGTAACAGCAAGTTATGGTGAATGGTTGAAAGCAAGAATGACATTGAACTTGCAATCGGATATCTCCATAGATAGAATTACGGGAATATCTATGTCTATCTACTATTTATATTGTGATTTCTATTTATATCTTCAATCCATCCGTCTATGAATATATCCATCAGTCTATCTGTATGCCTTAATGCCCTTATGTATATACATACGTACATGTATACTATATCAATTACATGTGTATATGAGATATGTATTTAGATCTGTATTTAGCATGTATGGCCCATGTGTGGAGGCAGTAGGTACATGTATGGTATTATGTAATAGTCACTATGAGACCACACCAACTGTTACAATAGCACGTATTTGTTATTTCCTCAGAGCACTATACCAACTTGCTCAAGGAGCAGCCCAAAATACTTTGAAAGTTTAATTTGTCGTTTAAGAAATCCTGAAGCCTTGAGATTTGAATCCTCTTGACTTGTATCCACACATTGAGTTGATTCCGCCTCTGTCTGTGGTGCAGCAGCTGGAGTCAGTATGCAGAGTGTTTTTGTAAACTTACCGCCACCTTTTAACCTACTTATCTCAGATCTAGCCTCATCTCACCTCATCTCTGTGCAATCAAACACATTGTAACACAAGTACACACTAAAGTGGTCTGTTATCTGAGATTATCACCCTGGAGCGTACCATTTGAGCAGATTAGGGAGGGGTAGATTGATTTTGATTAGATAGCGGAAAAACAGAAGGTAAAATTACACGTTATAGACTTAGAGTTACAGTCATAATGTGATGGTTGGGAGTCCTTTATAAGCTGTGTATAGAACATCAGCTCTCAAATTGCTACTAGTAAGCTGTTTTAACACTCTCTACCTACTTACTTACAACTTGGAAATGAAAGCGAAAGAATTGAGCATATTTACACAATACACAAGTCATCTGATTGTTTGGGGAACTTGTAAACAATGAGGAAGGGACAGCAAAACTGCAATACCTGTT
>NC_049984.1:1296496-1297667 GCF_000003815.2 Branchiostoma floridae
TCGCGCATGGCGATTTTTGACTGATCGCCTTGCAAAATTGAGAAAAGCCTAGGACTTCAGACGTACCAGAATTGTAGTATGTAGTATGGTGGTCATGGAAATGTAAACATTTGAAACAGGGGATAAAAGATTGTTGAAATATGTTCCTCGGAAAATGACCCGTGAGTCGTGGAAATCACTTCCGGGTTCGTGTTTTGTGTCCAGGAATTTGGAAAGTTTGGTGGCCGATGCAAACTGATGTGTGAAACAAGCATTGTTTGAGCTTAAATGATGTATCATGTGTAACATGTGGGGGTTGTGAGATAGCGATGTGATACTAGTAGTTACCTTCGCCAAGAAGGTTATATTTTGGGTAGCGTTTGTATGTGTGTGTGGTTGTAGAAGACCACCATAACTCAAGAACGCCTAGATGGATTGTATTGATATTCGGTATGTGGGTAGGTCTTGTTGAGACCTGGACACGATAAGATTTTTGGCCCTCTAGTGGCCTGTTACGGTACTGCAGCGGAACTTCCTGGTTTGATATCTCGAGTTCTGGACATGCTGCGGCTATGAATCTTGAGTGGTAGACAGCTCTTGATGCTGTTAGTAAGTGGCATAGGTTTGGGCCCCCTAGCGGCTTATTTTGGAACTGCAGGCCAGGTTTAGACTTAGGTGTCAGACTTTTAAAGGGAATAACTCAAGAAGGGGTTGACGGATTGTTATGGTTTTTGGTATGTGGATAGGTTACGTGATGCTTAATATAATTACATATTAATTATGAAGAATTATGCAGAGTGGAAGCTAATTTGCATAATAGATTGGGAAATTGTCTAAACATGCTCAGTTCAATTATAGGACCATTACAACATGTGACCTTTGTAACTGAGAAAGAGAAGAATATTGATAGATATACATTATGCAAAATAAATACCTAATTTGCATAATTAATGAGAAAATGCTATAATGTCATTTTGGTAAATGACGGGAACTTCTTACTTGTAGCATTTGGAAGTTATGTACAGGTAGACACCGATGAGCACATACTATACACATTAGGTCCTAATTTGCATAAATTGGCAGAAAAGGTGACAAAAATCTCCTTTCTCAACATATATTGCGCATGTCTATTTAGGTAACCCGCTCGATTCTATCCATCTTCCTTCCCTCCCCCCCCCCCCCCCCCCCCCCC
>NC_049984.1:1298173-1300055 GCF_000003815.2 Branchiostoma floridae
CATGTGTGACTTGCTCTAAGTGGTGCGCCGCATCCGGACCATGAAAAACGGCCGTATCTAGATGCGTACGTGCGCGTATGACTCTACATAAGTTATTAATTCATACCCGCGTAATACTAGTAGTCAAACATATAGCATATGCAATTTTAGAATAGAGAAATATCGATAGACATAAAATAATACAAATTGTTATCTAATTTGCATAATCACTGAGAAATTGTTATAATATCAAAGTGTTTAATGTAGCCTGATTGAATCTCGCTTATAGCAGCCCGCCCAACATTGGCGGGCCCTCTAGAAGGGGCCAGTTACAGCCCTGGACAGCAGAGTTTGCGTTATACAGACTATGTTTAATGATGATAATTTTATTCTTGCAACATTTGGCAACTACGACATTTGAACGTTATCAGACACAGATCAAGTAAATTAGGGTCTCATTTACATAAATTAATTGAAAATACTACATTAGCTTTCGTTGCTAAGACTTACATATTTTTGTCTATCTATCTATCTATCTATCTATCTATCATCTATCTATCTATCTATCTATCTATCCATCTATCTACATATCTATATATCTATCTATATATCTATATCAATACTGGCTTAAACCCTTTTTAAGCATATTGTTATTTAGCTAGAGAGGATGCTCAACTGATATCATTCATGTAAAATGAGGCCCTGATTTGTAAAATCGAAGCATTTACATTAGTTCATCCTTCACTCACAAGGGACCCCCTTTGACAGCAATGCTCTATGAACATCCATCGCCAGACGAATGGAATACGACTATTAAAACCCATTAACAACGACAATCTGTAAAACTTATAAACATTAAAACCGTCGCTATGGCAATAATTTTAATTGCCACACTTTTTGATTATGTCAATATTTATCTTTTATTCATTCATTAAGCTTTACAGATTTAAAAGGGAAAAACTTGTTTCACTTCATTTGATAACATAAATGTTCACAAGTCTCATGCTGCTTCAGCTCTATCATCATGCCATTCTTGGTTGTGTTAGAGTCTATGGTTGGGTAACAACATGCATATGTACCCTCGGTAGGCAGCCTGGGGCTAGCGCTGATTTATGAAGAGCTTTTCCTTATGCTGTGTGGACAATATTCTCATGAATGACACATTAGCATCCAAAATCGTGTCAACATAGACCAGCTTCTCTCATCCCCCTGAGTAGTCATCCTGTGCAGTTTTGACTGTATCACTAACTAAAATGCCACAGTTTCCCACATATTGTTTTAATACAGCTATTAGGGCACAACCCAACATATGTGCAATTTGTCCTTACGTTTTTTTGGGAGGCCACATCCGCCACGTTTTTCTGGAAACATGGGGACGACTGGGAGAGCAGGGAGGGAGTACATCAACGCACGGCACACAAAGTTTTGGCTGCGCGTTAAGGTCTACGGCGTGTCTCTAAACTCCAAAATCCGTCGGATTCCCTACGAATTTGTACGGAGGAGGTACTTACCACTTATGGATCCCAAAAGATTGCCAGCGGTTTGGCACGTAGACAGCACATATTTGCACGTACGGCGGGCTGTGCCCTTAGCTTAACTGGTTGTGTGTGTGTGTCTGTTCCAGATGGCTGTACAACCACGGCACGTCCACCTTCGAGCTGGGCTGGTACGCACTCCTCCGCGCGCCGCCCGGACACACCTACATCATGACCACCAAGGCCAAACAGGTCTTCAACGTGGAGCAGAGAGATCTGGAGAAAATTTACAGAGGTTCGTCTTGAATGAAAAGTGTTCAGTTTCAATACATGATTGGGAACCGCATTTCATCTCCAAGCAGATTCTACGGTGGCATGGTCAAAACTATCCACATAGCTGACTGGATATTGTGTAACGTTGTTCGACA
>NC_049984.1:1301010-1351438 GCF_000003815.2 Branchiostoma floridae
AAGCCAATCTGTAGAACAGAAGTAGAAATGTACTAGTAACTGACATGACAGGAGTGAGGGATTGGTGTTGGACAGTTTGTGCCGTTAAGTACACAATGTACAGTTCTATTTTGCCTTAGAAGCACAGATTTTGCTGATTTGTTTGTTTGTTGTACTCTGCAGGCCTGGTTGGTTCCCAGGTGGACCTGCGTCCAGCCAACAACAAGGTGTACAAGTGGAGCGACATCTACGACTACCTTCTGGACCGTGAGGAGGGGCGGGAGGGCCTGCAGCTGTACGTCCTGAAGCGCTGCGGAGCCGTCAACACGATACAACAGCAGTACAAGCTGGCGCGCGAGAGGTGCCGCGCCGGAGAGTTCAAGTCCTTCTACGACTCTCTCCCGTCTCACGAGCGCGGAATGTTCACCATGACGGGGCAGAGGGACTACTACTTCAGGGTGGGGCCGGCGGGGTCCGGGCCTCACCTTCACCACCGCCTCACCATAGACTTTGTGGACGGGCAGCTTCACCGTGGCATGGAGACGGTCAAAGGTTACATGCACGCGCTGTTCCGACTGGTGAACTACCTGAAGGACGATATGCGGATCCCGGAGTGGGACGCGGAGCACGAGGCCATGCGGCTGTGCAACCTGCACCTGTACCACGCGCTGGTGCCCGCGGCGCAGGACCGCGTGGTGACGGACTCGGAGTTTTACGAGCGCGGCGTGGCGTTCCTGGAGAGGTGGATGAGACTGTACCACTGGAGGGTCCACGACGACATCCTCAGGTGCCTGGACATCCTGCATAGGAAGGACATGATCAAGGAACACCCCAAGTTCAAGTACGTCATCTTAACAAACATCTAGCATACTGGTATAACACATGATCAAGAAACACCCCAAGTTCAAGTATGTATCATACATTCATCTAACATACTAGTATAACACATGATCAAGGAACACCCAAGTTCAAGTATGTATCATACATTCATCTAACATACTAGTATAACACATGATCAAGCACCCAAGTTCAAGTAGGTCCAACAACATTCATCTAACATACTAGTATAACACATAATCAAGGAACACCCCAAGTTCAAGTATGTATCATACATTCATCTAACATACTAGTCTAACACACGATCAAGGAACACCCCAAGTTCAAGTAGGTCATCTTAACATACATCTTACATATAACAGACATGATCAAGGAACACCCCAAGTTCAAGTATGTATCATACATTCATCTAACATACTAGTATAACACATGATCAAGGAACACCCCAAGTTCAAGTATGTATCATACATTCATCTAACATACTAGTATAACACATGATCAAGGAACACCCCAAGTTCAAGTATGTATCATACATTCATCTAACATACTAGTATAACACATAATCAAGGAACACCCCAAGTTCAAGTAGGTCCGACAACATTCATCTAACATACTAGTATAATATATGATCAAGGAACACCCCAAGTTCAAGTACATGTAGGTCCAACAACATTATCTAACATATTACTTTTTATTAGTATAACAGACAGGGTCAAGGAACACCCCAAGTTCAATTAGGTCAACTTTACATACCTCTAACATATAACAGACATGATCAAAGAGCACACCAAGTTCTACCTACCTACCTAGTACTTAGTCCCTTGACCTCCAGGTCGTTGGGGGGACAAGGTAGCCATGAAGATAGAGAGTTGCCTCCAGGTTCGTCTCTCCCTAGCCAGGGTTATCCTCTCCTGTAGGCTGAGGGACGTCCAGTTCAAGTACATGTTTGTACCTCCAAGTTGAAGTATGTACATAACCCTTAGTCATATTTATATGTATCAGTTTATATTTTACCAGCCTAGGGTGGCTTCTTCAGTGACCAAGCCGTGTCACAGGAATGTCCCTAAACCTGCTGACTGAGGTGCGAACATCCTGAGCTTCAAATCCCCTTCTGTAGCCAGCAGGTCACTGAAGAATGTCTGAAAGAAAAGTATCCCTATCCAACGATAATCATTCTCTGTCTCACAGAGCCTTTATGAAGGAGGGGAGGGAACAGGACTTTAAGAACTGGTGTTTATGATGTTAACACTTGTCTGTCCTACAGAGCCTTTATGAAGGAGGGGAGGGAACAGGACTTTCAGGACCTGGTGTTTATGATGTTAACACTTGTCTCTCACAGAGCCTTTATGAAGGAGGGGAGGGAACAGGACTTTAAGGACCTGGTGCTTATGATGTAATAACACTTGTCTCTCACAGAGCCTTTATGAAGGAGGGGAGGGAACAGGACTTCAAGGACCTGGTGTCGTACTTCCGGAACATGACCAAGTTGTACAAGTGCCTGCAGCCCTACTCCTGTCTGAAGAAGATCTTCAAGCAGGACTCGGCCGAGAGTTTCAGCTCCTTCATGGAGAGTCCCGGCAGGTTCGCCAGCGAGATCAAGGGTTACTATAGCGCAGGTAAATAACAACAAAGGGTTACTATGGCGCAGGTAAATTTCAACAAAGGGTTACTATAGCGCAGGTAAATAACAACAAAGGGTTACTATAGCGCAGGTAAATAACAACAAAGGGTTACTATAGTGCAGGTAAATAACAACAAACTACATTCCACCAAAGATAACTGCTCTGTCGAGTAATTACATCAGCAAGGAAACATTGTGAATGTTAGCAGCATCATTTCTAAGAGTCCAACTGTGAACATCTAAACTTGTTACTATAAATAGATCAATAAATACAATAAAGTTTCAATGACCTCTTTACTGCTGCCTATTGCCACAACTAATATATAGATAATTTTTAGCCAAAGACATACGAAAGTGTGCTTAAGTTAAGGTTTAACAGTATACTTCCATTGATTATGTAACTTCTTGACTTATTTTGCCAGGAGTGTTGTTTGGCCCAGTCCCGTGGTTCAGTAACAGTTATGACATGTTTTGCCAGGAGTGTTGTTTGGCCCAGTCCCGTGGTTCAGTAACAGTTATGACATGTTTTGCCAGGAGTGTTGTTTGGCCCGGTCCCGTGGTTCAGTAACAGTTATGACATGTTTTACCAGGAGTGTCGTTTGGCCCGGTCCCGTGGTTCAGCGAGCCGAAGCAGGACTCGGACTTTGCGCCGGTTCGGCGTACGATGGACGAGTTCCTTCAAACGGGTCGGGCGGCCACGCTGACGAAGCTTCTGACGCTGCTGTGTGACAAGTCGGACCGGATCCTGGACCGGCAGAAGGCGGACACGGACCAGCTCAGGAGGAGCGCCCGCCAGGTGGTGAGCGACGAGTGCAGGGACAGGCCAAAGAAACACTATTGAACTCTTACTGACCGCTTTATAATTATCATCTGTGTTGTAGACAACCAAGCTCTTATTCTTAATCTATAAACATTGGTCATTCCTTCTGTCTTTCTTCCTGAGGGCTGTTATGACTGCTTGTCCTAGGGAGGTTAGCAGAAGAGTTGCCTTTGCCTTGGTAGGTAGGAACAGGAACTTGTTTCAGGTACAAGAAAACTGAAATGTCATATGATCTGTGTATGATCTACCAACCTGATGAAACTGTCCATGGTTGTTTGTAGTATGGTTTGACTGTAGATCTACACTTAATGTAAATGTACTTTTCTAAACATTCTGCTATGCGACTCAGGCCATCTGGTGGGTACAGGTATTTTGGCCGTTCTCCAAAAGTTGCACAACTGAAAATTTCAGGCAGCCCTTTCCTCTCAAGTTGTGGTCAAACCATACTACAAACGTTACCACATCGTATGTATAGACTATTTATTTGCTGTTGATTTTCTACAACTGAGAATCAGGACCATATTTTTCCAACGTTTCAGTCATAGTCTGCTATTCTCCTTCGGTTGGTGACTCGTGAAAATGTCACTGGTCTAATTTATTATGACATAGTTTCTATGGTAGGACCACAGAAGCTATGGCTTACAGTCTATCTCTAGGAAGTGGCAGACCATGGCCTGTTATATAGGAGAGTATGCTCCTGATATTTGTCCTGTAGCAGTTATATGTTACTACTGAAGACTGGTATTGATACAGCCAGCCACTAACTGCATCATGTTTCCATAAGTCTGTTGTTGTGTTCAACAACGTATCAAACTGTGTGGCAAAGGCCAATCTCATCGTATCTTTGTAGGAGTCTATCGAAAAACTACCCTTTTTTCACTTCAGATTTTTTGACTGGAAAGGCAATTTACATTATTGCAATAAAACCAAGCAAGAGAGGCCACATTTTGTAGCAGACCAAGCACGACGTGTCACTGGATAACACGATCCTTTGTACAAAACCAGGTAGTCTATTCAAGACCAGCATTTCGGTGACCATCTATCACCTTCCTCTGTTAACAACGACACCTTCTTGAAAATCCTAACAGGACTGGTCAGAATCGCTCTGAGGAATACAAAGCAGCAGATGGAGTGCTGCACATTGCATAGGATAGCTAGCCGACCACTATGTGCAACCATGTCATGATCGTGACTTCTTACTTCTCGTATAAATTGTGCAACCAACCAAACGTGCTGTCAAAGTTGCCTTCATGAAAGTTGTAATAAGATATTGTTAAGTTGTACAAGAGTTCTGAGGCAGGCAAGACTGCACATTCAATCATAATCTTATTTGCTTAGTAACACAAAATAAGCCCATATTTGACATGATATCTCAGGACTATATGTACAGTAGCAGTAAGTTTTCAGTTTTGTTAAAAAAAAATGTCATGATTTCGAATCATGAGAAAGAAAACCGAAAAAGGAAAGAGCAAAAGTGTAGAATCTGGAAAAGCTGTTTCCGATGAGAGGGGCTCATCTCAGGACTTCTGTAACGTTTCCTCACCAAAAATAGTTTGTTTATGTGCAGAAAACTGACAAGGTGCAGTTATAGTGTAAGTGTTGAGTTATGTGAAAGCAGTCTTACATTAACCACCCCCCCATGGTGCTAACCACAGTTGATTTCTCACAGCTTGTTGGAAAACTTGTTGTATTTTTTTGTTGCTATCTTACGTTATATTTGTTGTTTTGACAGATTACCATAGAGGTATATTATATATTATGAATATTATATATCCGGTTCTGAGACAATAACTTGTTGAAGCAGATATGGAGCTGAGGCCGGGCACAACCAATTCTTTCACTGGTTCTCGGAATGTAGATAACAAAATTGAAACGCGAGACAAGTCCAATGACAGAATTATCACTGGAATTTCTACTAACGTACACTGCCACTTGCCACTATGATATAACGTTGTGCTAGACGTAGAGCCACATTGGTCCATTCCTTTATTGAGAACCAGACATTAGAATTGGTGAAGCCTGCTAACAATAGGAGCTTTGTTAGATATAAGTCAGTATTACAACAGAAACCTTCTCTGTGCTTTCCAAGCGAAGTGTATTTCTGCAATAAGTTGTCGCATATCAGAGAAATATTGGTGATAATGTATGCAATGTGCCCAACAGAAAGCTGTTGATATGTTTGATTTTGTTCTAAGATTAACCATGTTATTGTCGTTCATGATTTTCATGTTAAACTTTCCTTATGTTGAGTGTCGGACATTTGAATGAGAAAGGTTCGTTATCGCTTTCTTGTTAACCATATATAACTATAAGAGCATTGCACGGTAACAATCACACGTCGTCCGATTATGCAGCCGTGTCAGTGGACTGGTTCAGATTCATACAGTCTGGTCTGACTCTGACTACCCATGTCAACATTTTGTAATTAAAACATCATTGCAATAATGCAAAGTCAGTTCTCAGGCCTGTTCTTGTTGAACATCATAAGTCTATGTGCACATGGACACAATGCGTAGCAATATTGTAGATGTATCGCTACAATGTTGCAATCTGCTGTTACCGCAGGTCAAAGTTGCAGGTTGTACTACATGGTGGCATAAATTTAGTATCGTGACGTAAGGCTGGCCAAGGGGTTTAGCAGAGCGTCATTCCAGCCACTGGCAAGTGACACTTCTCTGCCGTCATAACAATACCTGGATATTGACAATATTCGGCACAGGACGGCCGTCACAAAACTACGAATCAGTTGCCATAAATTTCACATTGAAACCGGAAGACATAACCGCACTCCTCTAGAACAACGAATATGTAGATACTGCAATCTAGATAAGTTAGAAGACGAACATCATTTTGTAGTAGAATGTAGTTTGTACAAGAAAGAGAGGGCTGAACTCTACAGACTAATAGAACCCATGTTCCCCCACTTCATACATCTAAGTAACTTAGACAAATTTATATTCCTTATGAATCTAGACAAACCTTTACTTATAAAGCATATCTGTTCTTACATTTTCAATATCACAAAGAAACGAGAAGAAGCCGATGTACGCAGTAGAATACGATTCTTGAGTAGTGTAGATTCATTGTATCATGTTGTATCGTTTGTTGTGACCTGTACTGAACCCAGTGGGTATGTATGTACAATAAAGGTCTTCATTCATTCATTCATAACTCCTTGGACAGCTTTATGATGCTATTTTATGCCACCGAAGAATTTTCTTGGAGATAGCCACATGCTGTTTCTGGAATTAGGTTATTGCAAGGAGTAAAAGGGATCTTGATTCTTGTACATGAAATGTTGCTCCATATACAACAGGATTCACTCCAGGAATTGCAAGAAAATTTATTGTGCCACATTCGGGGCCATTCGGGTGGGAATTCCAAACGGACCTTATATCACCTTCACATGAGAAGGATTGAGCCAAAAGCAGTCAGAATGAAAATTCTTTTCTATTCCTAGGAATTCGTAGTGTATTCTAGAAATTCTCACTGCATTCCAGATATTCTTTTGTCCACATTCGGGCAGGATTCGAAGTGGCTTGCTGTTTCCGTTCTCCATCGAATGAGATAAGAACGTTTCGAATAATGTTGGAATTTTGTCAAAAACTTTCGAGCCAGCCAAATGAACGGGCACAAATATCTGGAATAACGTGAGAATTTTAAGAATACACTACGAATTACCAGGAATAGAAAAGAATTTTCATTCTGGCGGTATTCCGGCTCATTCTTGCTCTCGTGTGAAGGGGGTTGTATCAGTTATTGGGACTAGTAGCATGCAGACGGTTTATGGGGTGACAATATGCAGTTCCGTGGTGGACAGACCTGTGCCTGAGATGGTTTCCAAACATTGTGGTGCATAAATTTGATATTCCCTCGATCATCCCTGACGAGCTGGCTTAGGCCAGTTTAATTTGTGGATTACGCACGCGCTCATTAGTGTCGTCTGATTTCGGAAAAAAAAAAAAAATTTTTTTTGCAGATGGTGAACACGACGAGGAAGTACCAAATGAGAAAATATATATTGTGGTACACTTAGAAGTGACAGAAGTGTCCACACTAGTGTCACTTTGTGCACCTCTTTAATACAGAAATAGAAGACTTTTTGGCATGTTTTGTCGGCTCTGGTCTTGTTACACCATTTATGATATCTATTTTGAAAATCTAGATAGCCTTTTTGTGTATCTTGTTGTTTTTTTCTTCCTAATGAAATTTTGAGGACACAGTGGATGTCATCCATAAGATTTACTTTCTTGCTCTTCGGAATAGCTTTAGACAAATTAGATGTGGGTATTGATCAGAGGCGTCTGCAGGCTGATCCGCATGTGTAAGGGGGTCTGCATGCTCTACGTACTAGTATCAAAGGCGTAGGCAGCCTGTTTTTATTTCCCGTAATTCGTAGGGAAAACCATTTTGTCTACGTAATTCGTAGCGAGGCGACCAAATTTAGCGTAATTGCCTTCCTTAATTTAGCGTAATACGTACTAGGGAGTTCTTCCGAATTCAGCGTAAATCGTTGTCGGGACCCCCCATGCAGACCCTCGTGTAACCACATGTGCAGGGGGGGGGGGGCATTTAGACCTGCGCTTTCTCCACTTATCCTCACATAGGCACAGATCAGCCAATCACGTCGCAGCTCACACCTGTCCGATTTCAGCGGATCAAAGCACACAAGGCTCTGCAGCTGATCAGACGGTGCCGTGACCTCGCCATGGCCACCACGCCGGCAGACCGGCTGGACGGCCTCACACCGGCGGGCCGGGGCGCGACCACCGCCTATCGTCATCGGCGTGTATCTCATACTCATAGGTAAGCTGAGACACGGGGGTACGACTCCCGCTCTATCAGATGGATAACGACTAGTCGTTTTTCTTCTATTTGAGCCGTTGATGCAACAGTTGAAATAGAAAGAATCTAGTATGGCCTACGGTTTTTAAGGTTATTCATCCAGGTTAACAACATTTGATGAGGACAATTCTATCTTTACAACTGGATACGACACGAAGGTTACTTCAGGACGTTTTGAGTGGCATCCATCAAAGTCTCTTCACTCTAGTGACGATGAAGAAGAGTGATGGATGTCGCAAACGTTCGAAAGTAATCTCTGAATCGTATCCAGATGTAGAGATTGAACTTTTCTTAAAGACTCACCCCCAGTGCATGCAATAATCAACCACAATGTTGTTGTTTTTTTCGTTCAGCAGTTCAATAGCTATATATTGTACGAATTTCAAAGCTCTTTGGAAAAGCAATTAACTTGCAAATTACCAGTAGCTGATTCCTGAAAATATCTAGTACAATTGTAAGGTTTTGTATTCTTACCTTAGATGCCTTTTTTACCCAAGCTCCTGCTATCAAACTATGCTTGACTGTGTTTGTGTTTATTTTTTAACGTGTGTTTGTCTCTAGGATAACTCGTAGAGGTTGTCTGCATCACTGTTCTCTGGCTGACGCCCACTTCAACCGGAACTCCACCGGGACTTTTTGTTTGAACCTTTGTTTATCAATGAGAAGCTGAAATCGGCCTGCAGGTCACTTTTCATTCAGGTTATGAGGAAAGAGGGACGGGTCAGACAAAGTATAAAGTACACTTTACATAGTTTAAAGACCTAAGTTTGTACACACAATTTTACATACGTGGTACAAAATACATAATAGTGAAAGCTGCTACATGATTCGAGTCCGTTCATTTTGGTCTTTTCCGTTACTTAAGAGTATCTTAAAGGAAGCCAGATTTGGGCCTGTGCGTATGTCCGGTGGTAGACTGTTGCAGACAAATTTGTGGCTCCCCCCCCCCCCCCCCCCACACACACACACACCAATCCCCCGACGGACAGGGGTGCAACTTAGTCTCTACCAGACCCCATAGGTCGCTGGGAAAACCATAGAAAAAATAGAGGTAAGCTAGCCAAAGAAGTACAGCCGGCTAGGGAACAGCTTGTGGATCGGATAATGTTTTTACTGGCCGGCCGACTCCTCTCGCGTACTCTTGACTCTATATTTGTCCAATTTCTACTATCAGTCCACCGAGCCTGGTAGAGGCTAGGTGCAACTGCGATCGAGGCACCAGCAGGCGCAGGCATGCGAAACAGGGCCATCACAACGATGGCCTCACGTTTGCATATTCTACCAATACCATGTTTGCGGCGCGTTGGTATCTGTATTCAAGCTACAATGTATAGATTTACACGGTGTATGCACACCTGGCAATTATTTACTTTATGATATTTCAAAGACCTTTTCTGTAACAAGACCATAATATATAATCTTTTTCTTCTTCTGTTTAAATCTACACGTAAACCTTTTCAAGACGAAGTCTTTTAACATTTAAAGTCACTTCATTTCTATTCATTGTTTTAATTCCCCAAATCTGAACATTTACGCCGTCGGCGAGAAATTCAATGACTACTAGTACATGTAGTACTTCAAGTGTAGTCCAGAAGTCTTGGGGAAATGTGAATACAATAAGTACTTAAATCAATATCGGAAAACCTCTGAGTTGATTGCCCAAATTAGAATAGATGTGGCGAAGATGAAGACAGGGTTATGTGTGAACCGCGGATTTTACGGCTCAGGTGCTTCTGGTCGGATTAAAACGCGGCATGTGCATGTGATAATCTCCCATCAGATTTATTTGTGGCATAAGCCGTCCAAAAGTGTTCATCAGCTACTGTTGGACACTGCTTGACCGACATTTGATACCGCCTTATGCCGCAGGTAAATCTAATGGGAGATTCGGCGTGTGCGCCGTGAGTGAGCATGCAATTATGAACCCTCTTACCATTGTTATGTATAAGCAACCACGTAGATATTAGTTTTGATTTCCTGTACATGTATTACACCCGAACTTGCCATACATTGTACCCGTACAATTGTTGCGCAATAAAGATTGATTTGATTTGATTTTGATTATCTCCCGTCAGATTTACCGGTGGCATAAGACGGTATCAAAATGCCGCCCTAAAAGTTTTCATCAGCCACTGTTGGGCACTGTTGGGCACTGTATGGCTGGTCTTATGCCATCGGTAAATCTGATTTAATCTCCAAGCTGATCCTACGGTAGAATAAGACAGTATCAAAAGCTGGCAGAGGAGTAAAGCCAGCCTAGGAGTGTGTTTCGCTACAAGGCAAATGGACACATTTTGGCTGACTACACTACTTGGCCAGTTTGGTACACACCCATGCCATTGTAGGATCCTCTTGGAGATTAAATCTGACGGGAGATTCGGCGTGTGCGCCGTGAGTGCGCATTGCTTGTCTCCAGTGCAATCTCCCAGAGAACACGCTCACACCGTGCGCTGAATTCCCGGGCCTGGCGTCCGATCTTCTGCGGGGTACAGGTCATACGGCCGGGGGATTAACAGCGAAGTCAGAAATCTCTCATTTGCATAAACTGTCCTTGATATTCAACTGGTCCTTTGTGGTAGTTATTTACACAGGGAAGTGAAAATGGAAAATAGAAATAGAGGAAAAAGTGAATAACAACTTTGATGATCCGTGTCGATAGATAACTCATGATAACGTTAATGAGATTCCTACCGGCAGAGACCGACATGAAAGTGTTGCTCCAAGAACAGGCGGGACCCGCGGCTGTATCCAGCTGAAGAGTTGATAACTCAAAGGATGCGTCGTTTTGGAACTTCTGGCAAAGCCTAATGAGAATCCACAGGGAAGCTTTTAAATCAATGGATGGCGGAAGATATCACAGATGATGAACAAACAAGGTAGGAAATAGAACAGTGGCTAGTGGGAAACCTCCTGCAACCGTTACAGATAGCGTGTTGTGTCCATATGCACCCAGGGGTCTGGATCAACAGGTTTAAGGGTTCGAATTCAAGCCAACTGTCAATTTTTTTTTTAGTTTTAGAAACTGGTTAACCTGCAACTGGTATCAGTGCATCTCTGTATGAACTGGTGCACCTTGCAAGTCACTCCACAGTCTGTGGAGAAAAGCCAAACGGTCCGTAGTGATTATCGGTACTTTAACCCGCTGTCAGCACACTACTACTGACCTTCATCAGCCAGAGTGCTTTTCTTTGAGTTCTTTTTAACTTCTTGCTAATCACAGAAGGCCATTATTTAAAGCCGCAGGGTTGCAAACTAAGGCAGATGTCTGGACTGAAGGTGGGGATTAAATCAAAAGTATTTCGGCTAAAGGCCCGGGGCACTTGTGCGATCACAAAATGGCCTGCTGTGATTGGTAATGAGGAGTAGCCGATGATTCTGATCATTACTTTTCTCTCAGCTTTACATCCCGCAATTGTCGCCGGGTCCTTTTGTTGTACGACTTTTGATTCATTTTCCTTCGAGGCCAGACCACCCTACCAAATTCATTTTTTTTGTTTCTCTATTCTTTCTTCTGTTACGTTAAAACATGTGGGCAAATTTTCTTATATTGAGAATTTCAAGAATGGTTAAGAAAATAAATAGAAAGATTCCTTCCTTGAAATGTCTCATTCTCACCACAAGGACCACTTTCTTAAGTTCTTTTTCTTAAAAAACGGAAGGTCTGTATCCGTGTATGTAAATGTTGTAGTATGTATTACTCATGACAACGCATCCAAGTAGCCCCCCCCCCCCATCCCAGTGTTTCTAGAGGTTTGTTACATCGCAGCGCGTGGATGTCGCGACATGTCCTTGGTACTGAAGTGTGACGATTTAGCGGAGGTACCTTTCTAGTTCTGATACGTGGCGTTTGCCAAAACACAACGCATACAAAAATGGTAGACATACAAACGAAGAAAAAACGTGGTGTATATCCTATCTGGTCAATCTCCAAACAGATGTCGTTGTAGATAGTCTAGTCGTACCGGTTTTTGACAGTCATACTCCATAGGTCGCTGGAAAAACTGTAGAAATGGAACAAATAGAGGAGTAAGCCGGCTAGAGAACAGCGCGCGACCACGGGATCCCTGGGTCTCGCGCTGTTCCCTAGCCGGCTGTACTTCTCTCACCGGCTTACTCCTCTATTTGCTCCACTTCTACGGTCTTTCCAGCGACCTATGGAGTCTGGTAGAGACAAGTACACCGGCCCCAAGACAACAACCCTGACCACAAGCCCGCCTTGCTGCAGGTACCGGCGCCATCCTGGGGAACGGGCGGGTGCTGTGGCTCTCCTACCGGTGCAGGGCCAGGCTGCGGCCGGTGGAGATGTTCGTGGTGAGCCTGGCGGTGGCGGACGTGGGACTCTCCCTGGTCGGCCACCCGTTCGCCGCCGCCTCCAGCCTGATGGGCCGCTGGTCCTTCGGCTCAGCCGGATGCACCTGGTGAGCAACAACAATACAGATCTCCTTCACGACATTCTTTTTTATAACACTTTTAAGTGTACATTATACTAGTTTTGTTGGGTTTGGCTTACTTAAAAGTAGCACAACATAGTCATAGAATGTAGTTTTTAGCACCTTTTTACTTTCCTTATTATACGTGTTGTTTGTACCCCTGCAATTAGCCCTCGGGCACGAACTTATTATAAACATTATAAACATATTTGATATTTGTTTTACTCAAGTAAAAACATACAAGCAGCTAGACAAGGTTATTGCAAAGGACTTATAACTAACTTCTGTTGTATATTTCTGTTGTTATATTTTGTATTGTTTTAAAATGGACTCCAGGACGACTAGTGATTTATCATTAATGCAGATCTCAATAAACCAAACGGTGACAGGGAAAACGGAACACAACAAGGTCAAAACTGGTCTCTATTCTACTCTGCTCTGCTCTGCTCTGCTCTGCTCTGCTCTGCTCTGCTCTACTCTACTCTGCTCTACTCTACTCTACTCTACTCTACTCTGTGCTATAGTGTACTGTACTGTACTGTACTCTGCTCTGCTACTACTCTGCTACTACTCTGCTCTGCTCTGCTCTGCTCTGCTCTGCTCTGCTCTACTCTGCTCTACTCTGCTCTGCTCTGCTCTGCTCTGCCCTGCTCTGCTCTGCTCTACTCTACTCTACTCTGCTCTGCTCTGCTCTGCTCTGCTCTGCTCTACTCTGCTCTGCTCTGCTCTGCTCTACGCTACTCTACTCTGCTCTACTCTACTCTACTCTGTGCTGTAGTGTACTGTACTGTACTCTGCTCTACTACTACTCTGCTCTGCTCTATTCTGCTCTACTCTGCTCTACTCTGCTCTGCTCTGCTCTACTCTACTCTACTCTACTCTACTCTACTCTGTGCTGTAGTGTACTGTACTCTGCTCTGCTCTGCTCTGCTCTGCTCTGCTCTCCTCTGCTCTCCTCTGCTCTGCTCTGCTCTACTCTACTCTGCTCTGTGCTGTAGTGTACAGTACTCTACTCTACTCTGCTCTGCTACTACTCTGCTCTGCTCTATTCTGCTCTACTCTAATCTATCCTACACTACTCTATTCCACTCTACACTACTCTACTCTACCAGTAATTGAACGGTGTTATATCTGTTTTAGGTATGGCTTCGTTGTGTTTTTCTTGGGCATCGCCAGTATCGCCAGCATGACGCTCATGAGCATTATGCGCTTCATGATTGTCTACAAGAGATACCCGGGTAAGGCGGTCCCCGTCATGTCATAGTAATGTCTAGAGCTTCTGAAATACTTTACGCCAACATTGACAAGGGGACGCGATAGTGAATCATAGGAGCCGATGCAACTTGATTGGAAGAGGCGTTTATTCCATGATGCTCACACAATCACAGCCATGATAGAAGAGAGCGAAGAGGATCATGGGATCCCTGACAGTGGAGGCAGTGACGTCACTAACTCATCAACATAACCCAATGGCGTGATTTCTCTTTATCTTCTTATTTCTCTCTTTCTCCTTTTTACAAAACTATCGTGTGCTAAAAATTGGGAAGAACAATAAATGCAATGTCTAAAAAAAATCAAAGCCTGTTGTCTACTTTTCGTAATGAATGGTATAAATACTAAAAATCTGCAAGGTGTGCATTAACAATAGTGAGGTCCATGAAATAATCCCCTTAACAATACTTGGGAAATCTAGATCTAATGAAAAGACAGATATAACATTACAAGATACGTGAAGAAAAGTGTTGACTAATGAGGTAAGGTTTGTTAAACACAATATGAAAGATAACTTGTAACATCAGATTGTGAATACATTACGGACAAATGAAGAAAACAGTTGAACTGAAATAGATTGTCAATGTTTTTCTGTGAGATAATGTCTAGCTACCATAAAGGGAAAATACAATATCGATTATCTGCAGAAGAAAGAGAAAAAAAATACTGGTAAAGCAGAGTTCTGTTTGGGCAAAGTTCGTGACTGTCAAAGTTCTGTGACTCTCTTGGCCGGAGGTGTTAACGGTTACAGTTCGGCGTGAGCGATGTTCTTCTCGGCTGAAGCATAAAGTGCCTCTTGGCTGGTATACAGTTCAGCGTAGATGATATTCTTCTGAGCTGACACAGTTCAGCGGTGATCAGACGAAGTTTGTAGAGCGGAGTTCGTGGGGGAAAGTCCGTGGGCGGTCCGCGTCAAATCAGGTAGGACGTTATGTTGAAGGTTGAACGAAAGAAACATGGCGGTTGGTGAATTTTGACGTTGTACTCACACGGCCGGGGGACACTGGGAAGATGCGGGGTTTTGCCGGATAGGTAAGCCGAGTACTACTCCCTGCGACTTCTATGAGTCCTCTGGGGGTTGTTCAGCGAAGCTGGCACAGGGATGAGGTGTAGACACGCATAACTTCCGACCAAGGGCTCCGCCGAGGAGCTAAGACCAGATCCCCTCCTGCACATGTGATGGCGCCATTTGTTAACCTACATCCTCATTTGCTAGTGGCTTCCCGTCCACTCAGAGTGCGATCTCCCCTGCTCAAAGTTCGGGTTTGGGCCTGGGTATCGTTTCCCAGCCGCTGCACACCACGCCAACATTGACAAGGGGACGCGATAGTGAATCATAGGAGCCGATGCAACTTGATTGGAAGAGGCGTTTATTCCATGATGCTCACACAATCACAGCCATGATAGAAGAGAGCGAAGAGGATCATGGGATCCCTGACAGTGGAGGCAGTGACGTCACTAACTCATCAACATAACCCAATGGCGTTACTTCAGCAATTGTTTGTCTCGTTTATTGGAACCCGTCTGAGAAGCTCAAATTGGCCTACAGGCCGCTTTTCATTGTTGGCGTGTGTGTGTGTTTGTTTATATGTTTGTTCGTCTGTTTACTAAATAACGTTATACAGTAACTGTATTGGTAAAGGTATCAGTGAGCACTATAATCGTAGCACTAGATCAAAGGAAGGGATCCTTTGCCTACAATGTACATTTTAAAAAAGCTGACAACCTCGATTTTTTTTAGATTTATCTCTCCAATATTTCTTCTACTAATTCTGAGAAGACACGATAATATTGGTGACCTCACGTGTGTGAAGGAAAGTTTATTTTCCCCGTGATTTTTGGTGACCTCACGTGTGTGAAAGAAAGGTTATTCTCCCCGTGATGTTTGGTGACCTCACGTGTGTGAAAGAAAGGTTATTCTCCCCGTGATGTTTGATGACCTCACGTGTGTGAAAGAAAGGTTATTCTCCCCGTGATGTTTGGTGACCTCACGTGTGTGAAAGAAAGGTTATTCTCCCCGTGATGTTTGGTGACCTCACGTGTGTGAAAGAAAGGTTATTCTCCCCGTGATGTTTGGTGACCTCACGTGTGTGAAAGAAAGGTTATTCTCCCCGTGATGTTTGGTGACCTCACGTGTGTGAAAGAAAGGTTATTCTCCCCGTGATGTTTGGTGACCTCACGTGTGTGAAAGAAAGGTTATTCTCCCCGTGATGTTTGGTGACCTCACGTGTGTGAAAGAAAGGTTATTCTCCCCGTGATGTTTGGTGACCTCACGTGTGTGAAAGAAAGGTTATTCTCCCCGTGATGTTTGGTGACCTCACGTGTGTGAAAGAAAGGTTATTCTCCCCGTGATGTTTGGTGACCTCACGTGTGTGAAAGAAAGGTTATTCTCCCCGTGATGTTTGGTGACCTCACGTGTGTGAAAGAAAGGTTATTCTCCCCGTGATGTTTGGTGACCTCACGTGTGTGAAAGAAAGGTTATTCCCCCCGTGATGTTTGGTGACCTCACGTGTGTGAAAGAAAGTTTATTCTTCCCGTGATGTTTGGTGACCTCACGTGTGTGAAAGAAAGGTTATTCTCCCCGTGATGTTTGGTGACCTAACGTGTGTGAAAGAAAGGTTATTCTACCCGTGATGTTTGGTGACCTCACGTGTGTGAAAGAAAGGTTATTCTCCCCGTGATGTTTGGTGACCTCACGTGTGTGAAAGAAAGGTTATTCTCCCCGTGATGTTTGGTGACCTCACGTGTGTGAAAGAAAGGTTATTCTCCCCGTGATGTTTGGTGACCTCACGTGTGTGAAAGAAAGGTTATTCTCCCCGTGATGTTTGGTGACCTAACGTGTGTGAAAGAAAGGTTATTCTACCCGTGATGTTTGGTGACCTCACGTGTGTGAAAGAAAGGTTATTCTCCCCGTGATGTTTGGTGACCTCACGTGTGTGAAAGAAAGGTTATTCTCCCCGTGATGTTTGGTGACCTCACGTGTGTGAAAGAAAGGTTATTCTCCCCGTGATGTTTGGTGACCTCACGTGTGTGAAAGAAAGTTTATTCTCCCCGTGCAGGCCAGTACCCCACCCGCCGGGCCAGCTGCGTCCTGGTCACCGCCGCATGGCTATACGGGCTCTTCTGGGCATGCGCACCACTGGCAGGTCAGTATCAACGTTTGATGCGGTTATACAATGTCAAGAACAACGCCGCATCTTACCCATAGACTTTCTTCGTTTTTATATTTCTATAGACAGGTAGGAAACTGTTGTTTAAGACGCACATCATGGTGTCAATTCGGACTTGCATCAGTCAGGTTCAAATCAGTTCTATCAGGCGAAACTGGGGAAACATGTCGCAGTTATAATATGGACAGCATCAGCATTCCCAACCTCTCGGGTGTTCTATGGAACCAGGTTCTGAAATTCAACACCATGTTAGCAGTGCTGCGTTTAGTTCCCGTGCTGTTCTATAGAACCAGGTTCTGAAATTCAACACCCTGTTAGCAGTGCTGCGTTTAGTTCCCGTGGTGTTCTATGGAACCGGGTTCTGAAATTCAACACCCTGTTAGCAGTGCTGCGTTTAGTTCCCGTGCTGTTCTATAGAACCAGGTTCTGAAATTCAACACCATGTTAGCAGTGCTGCGTTTAGTTCCCGTGCTGTTCTATAGAACCAGGTTCTGAAATTCAACACCATGTTAGCAGTGCTGCGTTTAGTTCCCGTGCTGTTCTATAGAACCAGGTTCTGAAATTCAACACCCTGCTCGCAGTGCTGCGTTTAGTTCCCGTGGTGTTCTATAGAACCAGGTTCTGAAAACCGATACCTTCAACACAGAGTATATGTCGCACTTCATTTCAGCGTTCAACGCAGAGATCCTAATTTTTGGAACAGATAGATAGAGAACATATTCTGTCATTTTGGGCATTTTTGTCGTTCCTTTTTTTCTTTTCTTCATTAATTTCTTTCTGCGCACTCCTGTTCTCCAGGCTGGAGTCAGTACCAACCGGAGCCGTATGGCCTGTCGTGCAGCGTGGACTGGGGCGGCTTCAGCAGTGACGCCGGCGGCAGCTCCTTCATCATCTGCATGCTCCTCTTCTGTACCGCCGTCCCTGTCGTCATCATGGTGACGTCATATGCCGCCATCTTTGTCATCTACAGACAGGCGCAGAAGGGCGTGGTCCTGAACCTGCAGGTTAACGCTACGTTCGGCGGGAAGAGGCAGAGGACGGAGAGGAAGCTCACGCTGGTATGGTTGGTGGTACTTTTGGTTGCTGGGCAAGACAAGATCAATAATGCGGTAATATGCGCACCTAACGAAGGAAGATCTGTTCAAATATCTTATGTCATCATCTAACTACGATATACTGGAATAACTATGTGAGTTTGTCTATACATGCTTCAAGAAGAGAGAAGAAGCACATACTTTGTAGTATATGTATAGTTTTCTGTTTACTTCCTTTATACCAATCTGACTGCATTTAGCCCCAATGGGGCATGAGTATGCAATAAACTTCATTGGCATTGTCATTGTCATTGGTAATGCCGATTAAGGCATGCGCAATACAATAACCCAACTAGTGCCGATCGCGTACTATGCCTGAATACAATTAAGAGCAAAAGACAACCTAGCACGATTGGGCCGAACACCACACAATCCCACCAGATTCAGATTCAGCTAATATTGCATTTGTCTTGGCATATGACATTTTCAAATATCACACAAAGTGCTCCACAGATTACAGTATGTCAAATCCACGATCAATCGACATTGATTGTAATTTACTCCACACTCATGTTCATGTTAAAGAACCCCCGCACGTGCGATGGTGCAAATCCTTCTGTAATTGGTGATTCTCTACAGATCACCCGGAACCAAGGAAGAATAGTGACATATCAGTCACTAGTGGAGATCTGTATCAAACCGAACCAGTCGCGTGTGTCCACAGATAGCGCTGGCCGTGTGTGGCGGGTTCCTACTGGCCTGGCTGCCCTACGCAGTAGTGGGGCTGTGGGCCAGTGTCGCCGGGGTAGATGCAGTACCGCTCGCCCTCGCTAGTGCGGCGCCCCTGTTCGCCAAGAGCAACAGTCTGTGGAACCCCATCATCTACCTGGGAATGAACGAGCGCTTCAGGTCCGAATAATTTATACCTATTCGAAATCTTTAGCTGCTGGCGCTTTTCCCCAAACCTATCCACTCTTATGTCTCATAATGTCGTTTCTTCACTTTCAGTTGGACTTTCTAAAATCTCTCTCTCTCTGTTTGTATGTGTGTGTGTGTGTGTGAGTGTGTGTGTGTGAGTGTGTGTGTGTGTGTGTGTGTGTGTGTGTGTGTGTGTGTGTGTGTGTGTGTGTGTCTGTGACAATCTCTGCCAGATTGGCCACATCTATAGAATGAATAAGAAACTACAATCTGTATCGGTCAGTAGACTATGTTAACTCCTATTTGATATCAGCGTCGGCTATGCCTACGGCGAAAAAGTCCTATGCGAAAATGACAGTAGCACATGAATGAACCATGAAAACTACCCAGCTTATGGAAGTGCACGTCACTGTTTCAGGTCCAACATGTGCGCCTGCCTCGCCAACACGCCTGTGGCCCAGACGGCGGTGCGCATGCGTGCTCAGCAGCCCGAGGTTGCCCTCCGCCTGAGCCCTCGGGACCCGCTGGTTTCCGGACAGCCCTCGGGCTCTGCGGTGGTTTCTGTCCCGGGATCCTCTGCGGTGGTTTCTGTCCCGGGATCCTCTGCGGTGGTTTCTGTCCCGTGATCCTCTGCGGTGATAGCTCTCCCGGGATCCTCTGCGGTGGTTTCTGTCCCGGGATCCTCTGCGTTGGTCTCTCTCCCAGGATCCTCTGCGGTGGTGTCTCTCCCGGGATCCTCTGCGGTGATATCTCTCCCGGAAGCCACACTCTAGACACACGTAACGTTAAAATAGCTTTATACATGTGTAAATGGATATATTTACTCATGTGTAAATGGATGTATTTACTCATTTGTAAATGGGTGTATTTATTATTCAATTGAGTTTTGAATTCAGAATGACCACTGCTTCTCGGAAAGCCACACGTGGACATTAGCTGGTCCACTTCAGATGGACGCCGGCTGATCTCAGCAGGGAACATCACCAATCTGTCCTGACTCAGTAGGTTGTAAAGATGAGTCAACGGGAAGGAATCAGCTCCTTCTGTCTTACAAATAGATAACGTCCGTCGTTAGTGACACTCAAGCACGCAGCAACGCTTCGCAATTCTAACTGCACCCTAATCCCTAGCCTGGAATCCAGTCTTGTTAGCTTTGTTTCGCTCCCGAAGGTCGCTACTCGCCGAGCGGAACAAGCTAACAAGACTGGATTCCAGGCGACCTAATCCCACCCGACCCTAATTCTGTTAGTCATATCAATTGTGTTGGCTTCCTTCTTTGTCATATCTGTATGTCTTAATGAATTAACTGTGTGTATATGGAACGTCCGTTATACGTACTAACGTAATTTGTAAATGGAGCATTAGGATTTTATTGCACTGACAAAATCCTTGTATAGCTAGAAACCTTTCTTTCCGGGAGAACTCCCAGTGTTTGATGACCCCAAAACTGCCTTTGCTTGGTCGCGGACTTCGTCACACTATACCGATTAAATCCACGTCGCTTCGGCCGCTAATACTAGCATAATGTGTAAGAATACGTATGTGCACGATGCTCCTATAAAAATATGCCCTGCTACTTGTTACCCTGTGATTTTATAAATTTGTCAACTGTATTAAATATGCTAGTATTGTATAGCTACACTGACTAACTACAGCATGTTTTCTTCATAAATTTGTCAGCTGCATTACTGTGTAACTACACCGGCTAGAACTTACCTTATTTATTATCAAATCTGCCGACTGTATTAGTAGTACTGTGTCTAAAGCCCACACTGACAAGCTAAAGCATGTTTTCCTTATAAATTTGTCAGCTTATTACTGTGTAATTACACTGAATGGCCAGAAGTAGTAGAACTTACAGTATGTTATTCTCAAATCTGCCAGCTGCATTACTGTGTAACTACACAAGCTAGAATTTTGAAAACATAGACATTATGATACCGACATTGATTTTGTATTGCTTGTCATTCTGCTAGTGTGATGTATGTTCCTGACAACTTCAGCTTCACCAGTACACTATGCTTTTAGTGTCCTAATTACCATTGAATAAACTGATTTCTTGCCTTCACACAAACATTGACTTAGTCTTGCAACAACTGTACTGAGTAAATCTTTTATTCATTACGGGTTCATATACATGCCATAGCACACACAGCAGCCAAATCATTACTTCATCTTATCGATACTAGTAACATGAGTAAAGGGCATTTCCAGAAAACTTCCAGGTATGCTACAAAAATGTACCAGCAAGTGCAGATAACAGAATGGTAATGTTTGTTACTTGACTTGTGTTGCTAATAGCAATATCAATGACGTCAAAATGACGTCATGCATATCTAAGATACTAATTGGGCTCCACCATCTTGTACGTAAATTTTCCATACTTTGTACAATTGTTGCCAAAACAAAATTGTTAGGAAAACTCGCCAAATTTGGTGGCTCTAGCGTAAGCCGTTCTGGCGTTATGCGACACGAAAGTTGGCGGGGAATCAAAGCCCCTGACCGCCCCCCCCCCTGTCTGATGGGGTGAAGAGCACAAAGATACCCACAATCGAGGGTTTGGCTGGAATCAGTTGAATTCTCTTCAACCTTGTATAACGCGAACAAATTACATCGACAATCTAAATCACAATCTGTTGTCTGAAACATTACAATTAATCCCAGGACCTTTCCTTGGGAAAGGATTTGTTACAAACATTGCCCAGACGAATGTGGATCGAATCTGCGCAGGAAGATTGTCTACTGTGACATGCGTGCAGTCAGTCTCCTCTGATATGTAGAAAGAGCCATAGCTATAGTCTTAAAATTGCCACAGCTATAGTCTTTTTATTGTCTACGGACAAAACTGAATGTTTTTACTATAGTCTCTTGTAATATGTCATAGCCATATCAGCAAGTGACATATTCACAAAACAGTACGACTGGCTCCCGTTTCATCAGGTTGGTACATCAATTGAACAACGTCTTATTCGCTTCACAATCTTTTTTTCAGTTCGTCCGCAACCATTTCAGCGACTATCTGTCGCCTGCATCAATACAAAATGAAACAATAGCACCGATAGTATTTGTTGCTGAAACGTTTACGGAACAATTAAAACAAAGATTGTGAAATGACTGGCTTTTGTGTATACCTACATTGTAGCGCAGATTTTCATGATATTCAAGACTACGGGTCGTACAGAAAAGCAGAAGTTTGAATGTTTCCGTCACTGCTCAGACTCAGAACTACGATGAATTGGGCACGGATTAACAAGACAGTTGACAAAACTATCAGCGGCAACGGCCATGAAAGATAAGATAAAAAATAAGATTGAAAAAAAGTATCTAAAGTTTCAACCTGTTGTCTGAAACGTTATGAGTAATCACAGCACGACCTTCCCTGTAAATGAATATAAAAATGAAAAGTTGCAATCTGTTGTCTCCAAGATTACAATTAATCACAGGACCTTTCCTTGAGAATTGATGGGTTACAAAGATTGGCCAGACTAATATGGATCAAATCTGCGCGAGGTCCTGACTTTAGATTGCGTGGGATGATTGTCTGCTGTCAACATTGGATGCTGTCTTTCTCCTGTAATATGTATGAAGGGATATATAGTCATTGCCATATCAGCAAATCACACATTCACCAAACAGTACGACATGTTGTTGTGTAGACCTCAGATTTGTACGACATTTAAGACTGCGGTGATGCAGAAAATCAGACGTTTGAACAGAAAATCAGAAGTTTGAACAGAAAATCAGAAGTTTGAACGCATCCGTCACTGCTCTGACTCAGAAGTGCGATGGAGAAGATGAACAACACAGCTGACGACTCCGGCAGCGGCACCGGTCATGACATACCCGACAACATGGACGCCACACAGACAGACCTGCCTCACATCCGTGACTCTCCTGACTCGACAGCAGAACCGGTGGATCAACAGGATATCCATGGAGATGGTAGTCTGCACAGCCCAGATGTCCCGGTCCAAGAAGGCGGCGTCGACCAGAATGAAAATCAACCAGAAGTTATCGAACAGTCGCCAAACAAGGGCGATGGAAGCTCTGATCAGTACAAAGCACAGCCTGCCGATAACGTCCAAACCCAGCCCCCAGGTATCCCGGTCAGCCCAGAGAAGCAGGAGGACATCCTACCCCGGCCCCACGGGATCCCGGCCAGTCCAGAAGAGCAGGAGGACATCCATCCCCGGTCCCACGGGATCCCGGCCAGCCCAGAAAAGCAGGAGGACATCCTACCCCGGCCCCACGGGATCCCGGCCAGCCCAGAAAAGCAGGAGGACATCCTACCCCGGCCCCACGGGATCCCGGCCAGCCCGGAAGAGCAGGAGGACATCCATCCCCGGCCCCACGGGATCCCGGCCAGCCCAGATCAGGGGGACAGGCCAAACGACCCGTTACCGGGCGACAATAGTGGCGCCTCGACTGGATACTACCGGTCTCAAAACGACGACGAACGTTCGTCGCTACCGGATGTCTGCGCTTGTTATGTTAACCTTGGCAAAGTGGTACAAAATCAAAGCCTTTACGTTGAAGGGCCTGCAAAAGTTAACGGAGATGAACAGAATCAAGCACTCTATGCTGATAATTCATGTATGAAATCTGAAGAATCCCCGTCAAAGGACATCTACGATATTGAAGGGTACAACACAGGTAACGTAGAGCAATATCAGCTAAAGACTGGTCGTTGTAAAGAAACATTATCCCCTGCTTACCAAAGCGCTGTAGATGTCGATGATACCGGTACGGACATGCCAGTTGTCCACCAGGTCCATTATGTAAACAACCAAACAGAAGAACTCGACAAGAATGAAACCCGACCAAAGACACTCATCAAAGAATCGAAGAACGCTGAAATCTATCATATCAATAAATTCAAATCAGAGGTTAAATCAGCGGAACAGAATCAAGCACTTTATGCTGATAATTCATGTATTAAACCTAAGGAATCCCCGCCAAGAGGCATCTACGATGTCGAAGGTTATAACGCAAATAACGAAGACCAATACCAGCTGGAGGATGCCTGCCATAGGAAAGCATTAGCCGCTGCTTACCAAAGCGCTGGAGATGTCGATGATACCGGTACGGACAACCAAACAGAAGACCTCGACAAGGACGGAAATACACCAAAGACCATCGTCAAAGAATCGAAGGACGCTGAAATCTCTTATATCAATACATTTAAGTCAGGGAATGAAGGCACTGCGGAAAGCCCAGACGTTCCGATCCATAACACAAACAACGGAGCAGAAGACACTGATCAGAGCCGACCAGAGACTGGCATCAAACAGTCGAATGGCGCTGAAAGCTGCGATCAGAACAAAGCAGAAAACACGGCCATGCCAGACGATGAGTGCATCCTTCCGTACGCAGCTGCTTAGCAACAGGATGGGAAAACAAACGGCGAACAAGGCGTCCAACCGTACGCCGTCGCTTATGAAGAGCTGGAAGGACGTTATAAGAACCAAACACCGACCGGCTGCTCTGCCTACCATTCTGAGAGTGTCCCTGGACACCCAAACGCTATTTCTGGTGAGTCTGGTGGTCTTTTCACATTAACAACATAGCAGTTAGAATCAACTATAAATGAATTTGAAAAAATCCATATAACGCCATGTTGGGTTGATTTGACAAATGAAAACCACACCAGTATGGCTAAAGTAAGGCTTATACAAAAATATTATACCCAGTTTCGTGGGTCCAGTTTGTCGTGAATAGAAGCGACAAAAGAAGAGAAACTGTACCAAGACAGATAAATCTTGTATACCTACCTTTTGCAGAGTCTGTTGATGGCAAGAAGAACAGACTGCTTCCCAACCCCATGTACAGCGGGAACGCGCTACGCCCAAACCCCATGTACCGTGGCAACGCGCTACACCAAAACCCCATGTACGCCCCAAATGCTGCACAACAAAGGGCGGGTGGAGGTAAGATGCAGTTCGGTTGGTATGGTTCTTCCACTTTTATATTTCACCCACATCACTTTTGGATCAGTCCATTTTGCATCGGGAGCTTTTGTGAAATGAGCTTTAGTTGCTTGCAAATGTTGCTTGTCTGATGTTACACTTACCTTGATGGTGTATTTTCCCCCTCTTTTACTCCTGCCTTGATTTCCAGGACACTGGTATGTCCTGATTCGATCCTGTCTGGCCCGTGTCATCCTTATAAGTGTGGTCGTGGTGACACTGACGGTTCTGACAGCTCTTATCATGGCAACCTTCATGTCAGGGCAGCGAGATGACCGCACACAAACGGCAAGTTGCACATTTTCACACCCCTGATACATATCGTGTATTCATTGTCTGAGATATTGAAAAACTGTCATTCATTGTGAACCTCTGAAGAATAGGAAATAATAATGTTTTCATTAGAGTATGGGAGGATTTGAGCACAAATTCGTTAGAACGTCACTGCTTCATTTGTGTTAGTAGGGGTTATTCTTTGTCCTTGTCTTTCTCAGACTTGGGCAGGCCCTACAGATGACGTCACCTGTAAAATGGGAGGTGCGGCAGGCACAACCCGACACGTGGACTACACGTCATCTCCACCAACAAGCACTGAAGGTATAATGAATACTTCTTAAAATACCATTAAAGAGAGGAGAGAACGCTAAGATTCTGTTGGGTGTGTTTAATAATAACCTCATACCATGTATCTGATGTCAGTGGATAAAAGAATATTTCTATTATCGAAAAAGAATAAATGAAGTAAAACACAAGGGAAGCTGCTACCAACATGTATTCCTTTCCCCCCCAGGAATACAGAACAAAATCCTTGAACAAACAAAGATTGTCTTCGGTGACGAAGAACCGGGCAAGCTTTCAGGACCAAATGCTGTAGACGTGTCGCCTAGCAACGAGGTATTTGTAGTTAATACCTTGAACAGGCGGGTCCAAGACTTCAGCATCACGGGCGCTTACCTCGGGCGGTTACCCAGCAGGGAAGGCTCAAAATGGGTAGAAATAATAGACATCGCCATCGACGGGGGGGGTCATCTGTGGCTGGTGGGGAACAGCAACTCCTCCAGGCCGTCAGGGTTTGTTACTCGGTCCACGAAGACAGGGCAGCCTACGAAGACAAAAGAGGTACTTCGTCCTTCCTTCCTCAACAACTCTTTCTACGGCATTGCCGTGAACACACTTCGCGATCACGTCATCGTAACAGAGCTTTGGTCTGGCTACTCAGAAGTCAAAGTTCTACATTTTAACGGCAGCGTCGTTCGCAGGTTCAGGACTGAGCCGGGCCTGCAGTACCCCGGTCGGGTCGCTGTGGGGCGGGACGGAAACGTTTTTGTGTCCGACCATTCATCAAAACAGCGCGTGTTTGCCTATAACGAAACCGGCCACTACCTGTTCGATTTCGGTGGTGATGATATCGGTGGTGGGCAGGAGATAGAAATCACGGACATTTGTACGGACAGCTCAGGACACGTTCTGGTGAGTACCGGGCCAGGCGGGACGGTGGAGATGTTTACCCAGGACGGGCGGTACGTTCGCCGCGCCGCTACCGGCATGTTCCGGGCTGACGGTGTGGCAGTAGCACCGGGCGGACAGCTGGTGGTGACGAGTTATGAGAACAATACCGTCACCATATTCTCACACTATTGATCCTGTAAAATTGTTCAGTGCTAAGACAATAAATGGTCATAAATAAAAAAATAAAAACGTGGGATTTACCAAAAGAGATGCCATTAAACTACGCTAAGATTACCAACAAAATCTACCCCTCAAATACAGGTAAAAGCGTTTCAGAGGGTAACAGAAGGGGCGATCATACCCCCCCCCCCCCCAAGTTTATGTTTACTCGCCCCACAAAAAAGTTTCTTACCAAAAGAGATGTTTTTAAACTACGCTAAAATTACCAACGAAATTTACCCCTCAAAATACAGGTAAATGCGTTTCAGAGGGTCTAGATTTCAAAATTTTCCCGGGGTGAATTCTAGCTTTGCCGATTTGGCCTTTGAACTTACAAGGCCTTGAGTGGTAAGATATGTATGATATATTCTAAAAACATTAAAAAACGCAGCACCTTTGGGTTGACTCATACAAAGTAATACCACCGTTAATCTATAAGCCAGGAAAAGACGTAGTTTAATTTCGTGACAGGCAAAAGTAAAGTGAAAACAGACACAGAAAGTCCTCGCTCCTTGGTTCGGGATTTCTTATGTTACTGTCAATTTCAGGTTGTGTGTCCTCTTTTATCGATTATCGAAGAGAATAAAGAAAGATTGAAAGAGGGAGTATTTTATGTGAAATGCAAGGTAGTCCGAGTTCTTTACGACTACGACTGAGTGAGTGTTCAGCTTTGTGGCTATTTTCTATAGAAGTAAATGATGAAGATACAGCAACATGAATTTACTTTCTTTATTTCCATTACAAAGGTGTTGACTATCTGAAAGATTTACCACAAAAATCAAAGAATAAAAGCTCACTACAATTTTCTCACCATATTCAAAGAATATACAACTTCCATAGGTCAACTGAAATCGTCTACAATCTCGGTTTAACGTGAACCAATATAATCGCTGAATCTAGACAATGAATAGATAAAAATTGTTAAGATTGAAAAAGTAAAAAATGGAAGGTTACAATCGTTTGTCTCAAACATTGCAATCAAATCACAGGGTTTTTCCTTGAGAATGGATTGGTTACAAATATTGGCCTGACTGATATGAATCAATTCTGCACAAGATCCTGACTTTAAACGCGTGGGATGATTGTCTGCTGTCAACATTGGATTCTGGCGATCTTCTGTAATATGTATGAGGAACTATGGTCATAGCCAACGCAGTAAATCTCATTCACAAAAGAGTACGACTGCCAGTTGTGTAGACCTCAGATTTGTATAATATTCTAGCCTGCGGGTGATACAGAAAATCAGAAGTTTGAACGTATCCGCCACTGCTCTGACTCAGAAGTGCGATGGAGGCGATGAACAAGACAGCTGACGACTCCACCAGCGGCAGCGGTCATGGAAAACCCGACAACATGGACGCCAGAGAGACAGACCTGCCTCACATCCGCGACTCTCCTGACTCTACAGCAGAGCCTATAGGTCATCAGGACATCCATGGAGATGTCGATGATGCCATTTTGAACAGCCCAGATGTCCAGGTCATTGATCATAACAACCAAAGCTCCGATCAAAGCCGACCAGAGACTATCATCAAACAGTCGAATGGCGCTGAAAGCTGCGATCAGAACAAAGCAGAAAACACGGCCGTGCCAGATGATGGGTGCATCCGTCCGTACGCAGCTGCTTATCAACAGGATGGGGAAACAAACGGGGAGCAAGACGTCCAACCGTACGCCGTCGCTTATAACGAACAGGAAGGACATTATGAGAACCAAACACCGACCGGCCGTTCTGCCAACAATCCCCAGAGCGAAAACAGAGCCGTAATAAACGATGACTGTATCCGTCCGTATGCTGTCGGGTATCAGCGGGATGCCGAAACAAACGGTGACCAAGAAGATGTGTATGCCGCCCAACCGTACGCCGTCGCTTATGACGAACAGGAAGGACATTATGAGAACCAAACACCGACCGGCCGTTCTGCCAACAATCCCCAGAGCGAAAACAGAGCCGTAACAAACGATGACTGTATCCGTCCGTATGCTGTCGGGTATCAGCGGGATGCCGAAACAAACGGTGAACAAGAAGATGTGGATGGCGTCCAACCGTACGCCGTCACTTATGAAGAGGAGGGTGGACATGATGAGAACCAAACACCGACCGACCGTTCTGCCATGGCCAACAATCCCCAAAGCGTCTGTGGAGAACCAAACAACGCCAGTTCTGGTGAGTTTAGTTTGTCACAGCAACAACATATGCCGTTTAGAAAATTCATATCAGCTTTTCATGGATTTAAAGGAAATTATTTGTTATAGAACAACGGTATCTTCACATGTTGAGGATTTGATCATAAGAGACTGTTTACCGGAGAAATGTTTGAACAACATTCTATTTGCCCATTTCATCAATACTGCACACAATAATGTTGGTCAAGGCTCATATCCAGGGTCGTCGGTGTAGTGTTTTTAGGAAATAGAAGCGACAAGAAAAGAGAGGCCATTAAATCTTGTATTCCTGTCCATATGTAGAGTCTGTCGATGGCAAGACGGACAGTCTACTTCCCAACCCCATCTACAGCGGAAACGTGCCACGGCCAAACCCCATGCACGCCCCAAATGTTGCACAACCAGGGGCGGGTGAAGGTAGGACGTAGTTTCGTAGATTACATCTGCATCAAACTGAGTTTGATAAACTATATTCTTCTCTACGCTGTTAAACTTGCCTTTGATGTTTACTTGTAATTTAGACTTTTTTTTACTTCTTCCTTTTTTTATTATTCATAGATGTAAAGCAGATCCTGCTTATAGAGGTCTTCTCCTCATGTACTTCTTTCTTGTTTTCCAGGGCACTGGTATGTCCTGACTCGAACTTGCCTGGCCCGTGTCATCCTTATAAGTGTGGTCGTGGTGACACTGACGGTTCTGACAGCTCTTATCATGGCAACCTTCATGTCAGGGCAGCGAGATGACCGCACACAAACGGCAAGTTGCGCATCTTCACACACCCCTGATACATACATGTACCGTGTACGCATTGTCTGAGATATCAAAATACTGTCATTGCTTGAGACCCTCTGATGAATAAGAAATGATATTTTTTCCTTAGAATATGAGGGAAGTTTTGCACAAGTCTATACATATATGATAGAACATCGTTACGTAAAAGTTAACCTGTGTTAGTGTGGAAGTCTTTCTGAACAAAATAAGTTGAACTTACCATATTTTTCAAATGATCGACTCCAAGCTTTGTTAAGGAATGTCACAGAAGCAGTGGACTGTGCAATTCTTTGACAAAGACTGGATTCGATTAGTTGAATAATAGTTTAATTTTATTCAGATTACCGTGTATTCAGATTACTTGGATGCATGTTGTTTTTCTAATGACTTCTTCTTTGTGTTCCTCAGACATGGACAGGTCCTACTGTAACAGGTACTAAGGATGTTGTGTTTTATATCATGCCTACATTTTGTACTGTTTAATAGTTGCTGCCAGACATTGTACCATGTACAATTGTTGGACAAAGATTGAAGTTCTTTTTCTTTGAGGTAAAACTACAGATGACGTAACCAGTGAAACAGAAAGTGCAGCAGGCACAACCCGACAAGTGGACTACACAACTTCTCCTCCAGCCAGCACTGAAGGTAATACTTCATGAGTACTAGTGACCTTAAATACAGGAGACATTGTCCAAATTCTGTAAGATGTGTAACATAAGAAACAAGGTTATATTTTAGCTGATGCCAGTATATAAAAGTACAGATTACCTAAAAGAACAAAACTCAATGGCAAATGTTATCAACATATATTGCCTGTTTTCGCCCAGGAAAACAAAACAAAGACCTTGAACAAACGAAGATTGTCTTCGGTGAGGAAGAACCGGGCAAGCTTTCAGTACCAAAGGCTGTAGTCGTGTCGCCTAGCGACGAGATCTTTGTACTTGATACCTTGAACAGGCGAGTCCAAGTCTTCAGCATGACGGGGGTTTACCTCTACAGTTTGCTGAACGATAAAGTACCAAAATCGGCAATACTAATGGACATCGCCATCGACGGGAAGGGTCACCTGTGGCTGATGGGAAACCGCTTCCCCTCCAGGCCGTCAGGGTTTGTCATTCGGTTCACGAAGAAAGAAAAGAAAGAACAGGTTTTGTTAGCACTTAATCCTTCCTCCCTCAACAACTCTTTCTACGGCATTGCCGTGGACACACTTCGCGATCACGTCATCGTGACAGAGCTTTGGTCTGGCTACTCGGAAGTCAAAGTTCTGCATTTTAACGGCAGCGTCGTTCGCAGGTTCAGGACTGAGCCGGGCCTGCAGTACCCCGGTCGGGTCGCTGTGGGGCGGGACGGAAACGTTTTTGTGTCCGACCATTCATCAAAACAGCGCGTGTTTGCCTATAACGAAACCGGCCACTACCTGTTCGATTTCGGTGGTGATGATATCGGTGGTGGGCAGGAGATAGAAATCACGGACATCTGTACGGACAGTTCGGGACACGTTCTGGTGGGGACCGGGCCAGGCGGGACGGTGGAGATGTTTACCCAGGACGGGCGGTACGTTCGCCGCGCCGCTACCGGCATGTTCCGGGCTGACGGTGTGGCAGTAGCACCGGGCGGACAGCTGGTGGTGACGAGTTATGAGAACAATACCGTCACCGTGTTCTCACACTATTGATCATGGAAACATGAGTCATTCAGAGCCCTGTCCTCCAGATCAAAACGTGTGTAGACATACATATTTCATGCGATGTCCAGTGCGATGTAAGTCGGCCTGTTCAGTGCATACAGCGCTGCAGTACTGCCAATGGACAGTTTGACAATGAGCATGATTTATTTGTAAAACATCAAAGCCTATACTGAGGCTGAATTGTGGGATACAGTAATACAAGGTATAGTGCTCATATAAATACGTTGGCAGTGGTTACTTTAGAGGAATGTACAGACTGTAGAGGATGGTAAAGTCTTTGTATTCCTACACTATTGAACCTGCAAACGTTTATACAGTGGTCTGTGTTGTCGACAGCATAGCCTTAGATGTAGCTGTAGATCTTAGAAGTGACTAAAAAGAATAAACTGTTGTGACTTATTTCATTACGTCCAGTCAGGAAAGGTGATACCTTTTGCCCTGAAGTGGCAGGTTATTTAGGCTCTCACAAAAAAAATCAACTTGTATGAAGGTGGACAGGATCATTAATAATTAATCAAGTATGTTGATTTATTTTCGGGTCATGATGTACAGACAGCTATTGTGTGCATAGCTTCCAGGGTAGCCCAGTCCACTGATTTTTATTGGGTCCTGCTAGAAAGAAGAACTATGTGTATGTAGTGGTAAATCCTGCCGTGCCTCGACACTTACAACCGTTTTAGTCGTTCCTGCAAAGCAATTCAGTCTCTTCGAAATAGTTTCGCCGATTTGGCCTTTGACTTACAAGGTTTCTAGTGTTAAAATATGTATGATGTATTTTCAAAACATTAAAAACGCAGCACCTTACGAAGAAGACAAATTAATACCACCAATAAGCCAGGGAGAGGTCGAGGATGATAACTATTCATTTTGCTCATATATGTGATTAATTTATTGCCTAGACTAATACTTCAATTGACGTGTACGTATTGTCTACTGACGCGGTTTGATTGTTTTCGTGACAGGCAACGTAAAGTGAAAACCCAGACAGTCTTCTCTGTTTGGTTCTAAACTTTTTTGATATTACAGCTCACTTTCATGAGGTGTGAGAATGCAAAACACTTTTTAAAAATCTTTTTCTGCTACAATGGCCATCCAAAGCAAACATACACACGCACGCGCACACACACACACTCACACACACACACACACACACACAGCGCACACATAGCACACACAGAGGCAGCACACACACAAATACACACACACACACACACACACACACACATATACAAAATTACACACACACACACACACACAAACACACACATTCACACATACACACACACACACACACACAACTTAAGACATTGGAATATTACTTCTATCATGAAATGTGACTTGGCTTGAATGCTCTGTATCTGTATCTGTATCTATTTAGCCGGTATAACCAGCTAACTCACATAGTGAAATAAAGCAACAATCGCTGCTTCTGAAGATTGTCTACAAGTGATTTGTTCTTTCCTGTAGATCTGGACTTTACTTTAATAAACAGATAATTAATCTGTATCGTTAAAACCACAGCTTTCAGCACCATAACAGAACACTTACATCCTCAGTTAGAAATGATAACCATTTTTTAAGTATTAGCTAGACTTATGCTGGTCTACTTTGTACGTTAACTAGGCTTTAGGAGTTAAGCTTGCTTCTCCGAAATGTTAAAAACGCAAAACCTTTCACTCGAACCAGACAAATCAAATAAATACGACCATTAATCTAAGTATTTGCCACACTAATGCAGAGCTACTTTGTACGAGAAATGTGCACATATTGTCTACTGACGTAGATTTATTGATTTCGTGACAGGCAAAAGTGAAGGAAAATCAGACCCAGACTCTTTGCTTGGCTCTGGATGGTTTCTATGTTACAGCCCGCAGTCAGCAGGTGTGAGAATGCAGAACAGTTGTTGTGCCACAATAACCATTTAAGGTAGAACCAAATACCATTGGAAAATACTTCTAGACTATCATAAGAGAGGATGACTTAAGTTTAATACTGGCTCACACAGTAAAGTAAAGTAATAATCGCTGCCTAATTGCCTACACAGTATAAATCATTTGTGCTTACTGTACTTGTAGATCAGGATTTTTTCACTCTCTCACTCACTCACTCACTCACTCACTCACTCACTCACTCACTCACTCACTCACTCACTCACTCACTCACCCAATCACTCACTCACTCACTCAATCACTCAATCCGTGCGAACTCATAGGGAATCCGACGGGTTTTGGAGCACGCAGACACGCCGTAGAACTTTACGTGCAGGTAAAACCGTGTGTGCCCTTAGCTTCTTAAGATATTTTGCATCATGTGCAATGTTAACATATACGATTGCTCAAGTTTTGATCCATTCTCCAAAATATAAGTCTAAATCACACGCCCTTTTATATGCGAATAATCAATTTTAGGTGTTAATTTGAGAAGTTTCCTGCGTTGGACAGACCGACTGTAATCTGTTCTATGAAACATAAGGGGATTAGATTGTGTGCGGTGATTGTCTGCTGACCCATATTTTGACCAAGCTGATCCCGACTAATATTTATACAGACCAATAAGAAAGGCTTTAGCTGCATGCCACACAATCACATAGCAACTTACGACTTGCTTTCCTGTAGACCTGTAGACCTGTACAGCTCCCTTATTTACGAGATCCGAGAGTGTGAATGATACACGAAAGCAAAGGTGAACATTTTTACTAATTTGACGATGGATGCAACCTTCCAGACAGCTGACGATTCCACCAGCAGCACCGGCAACAAAATACCGGACAACATGGAGGCCACACAGACAGACCTGCCTCATATCCGTGATTCTCCTGAATCTACAGCAGAGCCTGTGGGTCAACAGGACAAAGATGGTGCAAGTGTAGACAGCCCAGATGTCCAGGTTCGTGATGTAAACAACCAAGGAGACGTCAACCAGAATGGATCTCGACCAGAAACTGCCATTAAACGGCCTGGGGAGCCTGTAGATCAACAAAACATCCCACCCCGGCCCAACGGGATCCTGGCCAGTCCAGAAGAGCAGGAGTACATCCCGCCCCGACTCCACGGGGTCCTGGCCAGTCCAGAAGAGCAGAAGGACATCCCACCCCGGCCCCACGGGATCCCGGCCAGCCCAGAAGAGCAAGAGGGCATCCCACCCCGGCCCCACGGGATCCCGGCAAGCCCAGAAGAGCAGGAGGACATCCCACCCCGGCCCCACGGGATCCCGGCCAGCCCAGAAGAGCGAGAGGACATCCCACCGACCATGCGGAACACCCTCTGCAGGACGGCCACAGCAACGCTTCGGCTGAACACTCTGACCAGAATAATGGAGATTTTTGCAGGTCTGACAACGGCGCAGGACGTTCCTCGCTACCGTCTATCTGCACTTCCTACACACAAATCGGCAAAGGTGAAGAGAATCAAGCTCTTTAAACTGAAAGGCGATCTCGACCCACAATGTGCACTTCATATACACACGTTAGCCACGCTGAACAGAGTCAAACACTCTACGTTGACAGCCCTGTTATAGAAACAGAAGAATCCCCGTCCAAAGACATTTACAAAACTGACATTTGTAATGCAGATAACGAAGTGCAATACCAGCTGAAGGATAACCGCCGTGAAACATCAGCTGCTTACCAATGCGGCGGAGATGTCGATGATGCCAGTGTGGACAGGACAGATATCGAAGTCCAAAATGCAAATAACGAAGCAGAAGTCCAGGCTGGAGCTGGACCAGAGTCTCCCATTGAACAGTCAAAGGACGCTAAAAGCTCTGATCAGAAGAAAACAGAAACCACAGCCGCACCAGACGATGAGTGGATCCGTCCGTACGCAGCTGCTTACCGCCGAGATGGCAACACTGACGGCGAGCAAGAGGATGTCTCTGACATCCAACCATACGCCGTTGCTTATGATGAACAGGAAAGACATTATGAGAATCAAAATCCGACTCACGGTTCTGTCAGCAATCCTCAGAGCATTCAGGATCAAGCAAACGCCACTTCTGGTAAGTTTAACGTAGCAAGTGAGTAGTTACTATTCGCTACGAACTATTGTTTAGAAATTTCATAGAATCGTTCTAGAAAAAGATTAAAAAGTCTTCCATGAATAACTGGGACCCAGTAAAAGCGAGTTAGTACATCTTTGTAGGTTTTGCAGTTTTACTGTTTGGATATTTGCTTCTGGGAATGTACCTCACAATCATTTCCTGATGCTCGTTTGTATTGTCTGCTATTTCTAACAAGCTTAAGACACTAAGAAATGTTGACTAAGAGAAGAATATATCTGGTTATGTCTGATGTGGTCATCCTAGACCTTTAGTTAATACCAAGGTTCATAAGTACAGTTTGTTCGGTAATGGGAGCGACAAGATAAAGGAATCGAATATCAAGACAGTAAACATGCATCTTGTACCTTCTGCAGATACTCTTGACCCCAAAGCGGACGGACTACTTCCTAACCCCATGTACAGCAGCAACGCCTTACAACCCAACCCCATGTACAGCGGGAACGCGTTACGCCCAAACCCCATGTACAGCGGGAACGCGTTACGCCCAAACCCCATGTACGCCCCCAATGGTGCACAGCCGATGGCAGATGGAGGTAAGGTGTAGTGCGATAAGTTAAGGTTGTTCTAATTTGCTACGTTTGCCTTTGTTACCTTCAAACGTTATGCTATTAAAAATGTTTTTGCTTTACTATTTTACAGGCCCTGTGTGTGTCTTTACTCAGTCCTGCCTGGCCTATGTCATCACTACGGGCGTGATTGTGGCGACACTGACGGTTTTAACAGCTCTTATCATTGCGACCTTCATGTCAGGGGGGAAAGGCAGCTATATGGAAACGGTGAGTTTTGTTCTGAATTGTCCCGCTACATCAGTGGCAATTCAACAGCGACATTTTTACTTAAGACATTTTTGAAAGTTAATTATTCAAGAAAGGCATCTTCTAGTAGTGAATTCTAACATGATTCCCTTTTATTAAGGTTTTTTAACCGACGCTCTCATTTTCCCTCAAAATCAGACGTGGACTGTCCCCACCTTCACAGGTAAAACTACAGATGACGTCACCCGCGGGGACTACACGTCATCACCACAGCCGGACTACACGTCATCACAGCCCAGTACTGAAGGTGAGGCTCCGTTACCACCCGTTTATATAGGCTGGGCGGACACAGCCGTTTCACTCTGAAATGATTATGGACAGGGAATAAACATAGATACATGCACACTGTCTATTGAAATGTTATTTACGAAGAGCTACCATGGAGTAATAGTCACCTGTCTGGTCGTTCAAACAACAACGTTGCCTAGCATCCACGATGTTACAGATTTTATCAAGAATAGCACAATCATTTCACTCTGAAATGGTTATGGACAGGGAATAAACACATTGATACATGCACATAGTCTATTGAAACGTTATTTACGAAGAGCTATCAGGGACTAATCCATTGTGTTTTGATACTGTTACCTGCCTGGGCATTCACACAACAACATTCCTTAGCATAATGTTACAGTTTTTATCAAGAATAGCACCGCTTAAAACAAATTGATTAGAGCCTTTCAAGAGAAAGCTCAATCATTGCTTTTTGAACTCAAACAAAAATGCTGCAATGACAATGACTATTCTCCTCCATCTTCCTCAGTGGACGAAAAGAAACCAACGACGATTATCTTCGGTGGAGAAGGCGAAGAGCCAGGCCAGTTTTCTGAACCAAGCGCCGTTGTCGTGTCGCCTAGCAACGAGATATTTGTAACAGACACCTACAACAGGCGAGTTCAGGTCTTCAGCATGACGGGCGTTTATATCCGCCACTTTCCAACCGTCACTTCCGGAGAAGACTCCGAGACCATGGAACCCGAATACATATCCATGGACGGGGAGGGTCACCTGTGGGTGATGGGGGATAATCACCATGAGACAGGGTTGATCGTTCGGTATACGAAAGTGGGGCATCACCTAGCAACGGTTCGTGCAACTCAAACCTTCAACAATTATGTCAGTGGCATCACGGTGGACGCACCCCGTAATCTTGTGGTAGTAACGGAGGTTTGGAATGGTTATGGGCAAACTATAAATATTACGCTTCTGCATTTCAACGGGACTGTCGTGCGCAAGTTCAGGGCGCAGCCGGGCCCGCAGTTCCCCGGACCGGTCGCTGTGGGGCGGGAGGGAAACTTTTTTGTGTCCGGGAACTGGGGAGATCCACGTGTGTATGTCTATAACAACACTGGTCACTACCTTTTCACTTTTGGTAGTGACAAAATTGGTGAGGGTCAGGCAGAAAACGGTGAGATTCAGAGCGCTGTGGTCACTGACATCTGTACGGACAGTTCTGGACACGTTCTGGTGGGGACCGAGCCAGGCGGGGCGGTGGAGATGTTTACCCAGGACGGGCGGTACGTTCGCCGCGCCGCTACCGGCATGTTCGGAGCTGACGGTGTGGCAGTAGCACCGGGCGGACAGCTGGTGGTGACGAGTTATGATAACAATACCGTCACCGTGTTCTCACACTGTTGATCATGGAAACATGTGTCAGTCCTGTCCTCCAGATCAAAAGTTTGCCGATCCCTCCCACTAATTCCCTACCTTCAAGAGATGACGGATGACTTATACAACTTTCTATGTATATGATAAGTAATTTGATTGTAGTCTTTAAATATTAGTTACTTCGCGTTTATGTAGTTTGTCTTATGTCTGTATGCTTTATATCCAGGGAGATTTAACTACTTACGAATTTATGTACATGTAGGTTAGCTGATGGCCTTAATAAATGTATCAATTGACAAGTATCCAAGTCGCATGTCTTCGAACTAGTCTCGCCGATTTGACCTTTGAACTGACAGACCTGGGGTGTTAAAATATGCATGATATATTTCCGAAATATTAAAAAACGCCGCACCATTCGCTTGGAGCAGACTAATCAATACGACCATTAATTTCTAAGCCAGAAAGAGGTTGAAAATGATAACCATTTATTTTGCTCATATGTGTTTTAAGTATTGGCTAGACTAATGCAGGTCTACTGTACACGATAACTGGGGTTCAATCAACGTGCACTTATTGTCTACTGACGTAGATTTATTGATTTCGTGACAGGCAAAAGTGAAGGAAAATCGGACCCAGACTCTCTGCTTGGCTCTGAATGGTTTCTATGTTACAGCCCGCTGTCAGCAGATGTGAGAATGCAGAACAGTTTTTTGTGCCACAACGACCAATGGTGGAACCAAATACCATGTACAATACCCAACGCTCAACCCTCCTCGGCAAACTCTCCAGGCTCTTAGGACACACCCTTAACCTCTCATCACTATCGGACAACGCTAAAGTTTCCCTTTTACTCCGTGGTAGTCCTTTACATTCATCTGTTGTCAACTCCAATATTCTATTAACAACCCAAAACTTCATCACTACAACTAAGCGTTTTTAAAACACAGTTGTCCTGGCATTTTTTGTAATGTGTCCAATTATTTCATCAGTGGGTTTGGAAACTGGACTTGCGCTTATCCTTTCTTGTTATATTAAGTACAATGTATTATTTTCTGTCTGATATGATTTTCCTTTGCTTTTCATCTGTACTTGATTTCTCTCTGTAAAATATGTATGTTTTTTATGTAAGGGGTAGCGTCAAAATAAGTCTTGCACTTGAGTGCGCCCCCTTTTGTCACTCTGTATTTCTGTTTAAATATTTGATTAAAAAAAATACAACTGGAGACATTGGAAATAAGAAAGTAAGATGACTTAAGTTTGATATTGGCTCACAGATTGAAATAAAAGTAATAATCGCTGCTTTTAAAGTTTGCATACAAGTTATTTGTGCTTTCCTGTAGATGTCTTTACTAACAGAGGAATAATCTGTATCTTTACCAGAATAACAACAGCTTCAAGCACCACTCCCATGTGATGGTAAAATTACAGGAGACTAAAACCCCTCAGTTCATTAGCGACAAGGTACCGGGGGTCTTGTGTTAGGGTTGTTTACTTAATCTAAAGGTTTTGGGATCGAGTCCCCAACAGGCCCAGAAATCTTCCCTTCGGAAAGGCTTTTTAAATCTTTACATCTATTTCACCACTCTACTTGGTCGTACAAGCACGGATGGGACTTACCGTCGGAGGTTTCATCTTTGAGGGGATCCACGCCTAACAAAGCTAAGATAGTTTGTAACATGTGCAACAAAACAACGTTAACACATACAATTGCTAATTTTTTTATCCATTCCCCAAAATATAAGTCCCTTCCACAACAAACTCCCTTCCTCAACAAACTCCCTTTCCCGGCACAATAGAACAAAGCCACTTCCCGAAGACTGCAAGGGAGTTTATGACACCGCCCCCCCCCCCCACGTCCATGGATATGTCCTGTGGTAATAACTGGTGGTTACAAGTTATAACCGAAGAACCCTCAACATATGTTCACGATACTGAATGTTGATCCAACAAACGGTGATGTTCTAAGTGTTATGTCAGTTCCGAAAGCAGCCTTCCACGCGTCCTCTTTCCGCATCGTGTGAATAAGCTTATTATTACTCGGCATATGTAGTTCAGGCTGGGCAGTCGAGACCCCATCTTTGTAAAACATAACCGGTAAAACCGTAATTAGTTTCATCAGGTTGGTAGATCAATCGAACAAAGTCTTCTTCATTTCACAACCTTCTTTTGATTTCCGTTGTACTGATGAAGGTGACAGATCAGTCACCGAAACGTCTACGGAAATTCAAAGAAGGTTGTGAAACGAAGAAGACTTTGTCCGATAACCGGTAAAACTTTAGGTGTAAGACACCAAGCTGCGTATGACCAGACTGTAAGGTTTAATTCACTCACACTGCGAGGGATCTTTTGGTGGTGGGCTCTTTCACGCCCGCGCCCTTTCATGCTGGGGACCAGACGACAATGCCATCTTGCGACTATTATGATGATGGCAGGCAGCAGTATTGACCATACTTATCATATGGCTTCGATCACGTGTTCAATGGTTTAAATCGGTGACATGTATTTGTGTGATTCTTGGCGAAAACCTGGGATTTTGAAGTGCTTTAAGTGTTCCCTTAACCATTCATGCTTATTAACATCTTATTGACATCTTAACATCAGGTCATCAGCCATTCAATCTGGATGCCCTCTTAGAAACGGAAACAACTTGTCAATACCAATTCCCAAATGTGCACGAACCCAGAAAACCTTCTTCCACAGAGCCACTCAGTTATGGAACAATCTTCCACTTGAAACACAAACAGCTCCCACATTATCATCCTTCAAAGCCAAAGCCTGGATCTCCCTCGGAGATCCATTCTCTGTGAACTAATGTGATTTTCCATATGTATAGATTGTATATATATATATGTATATGATGTATATTCGTAACCGTTTTGCTTATACAATGTAACTTAATGCTAGTGATTTTATATTAACAATGTTTATTGCAGCAAATTGTATTTGTAACATGTAACATGTATGTATTCTTCTCTCCCAGGGTTAGCCCTTGGCAATAGCCCATGGCTAGTTGGGCAGCCCTGGCTGTATGTATACAGCTGACCAAATAAATAAATAAATGTCTTCGTCGCAACCTCCCCGGTTTATATTATCAGAACACCTATTTTTCTACATACCAGTATCGGATACCTATAAGCAGAACACCTAGTGTTTCAGTTTGAACAATGAGCAACCACAATTAGGTCGGTATTCGTGCTTTTGAGGCAATGTTTTCGTACAACACTAGTGTAGGAAGTACTTTACCCACAGGTAATATCCATAGTGATATCTTTAACAAAAATCTCCCCTCTCTCTCTCTCTCTCTCTCTCTCTCTCTCTCTCTCTATATATATATATATATATATATATATATATATATATACATGTTTTTTATTGCCATAGCATTAGCCAATAGTAAGAAAAGCATCAAAATCTAAATCGAACACCTGCTCTCTTAGAGGACACAGGAGACAATTCCACCACATTGAAAATAGCAATTGGATATAATATTTATATATTGTATGATTTTTTGCGTTCTTCTGTGAAGCAAAACAATCACTACATCTAAACCTGTGATCCCGGTTGTGCAAAAAAAGCAGGAAATCACGGAACCTCCGTGCATACATTGGATTTCAGGTAAGGCATCATTAACCTGTGTTGTAAGGTTCCAAACTTTTGCTCAGACTTATAAGGATTTTGTCGGGACGACAAACCGATTGCTTGTTGTATACAATGATCCCCTTCTGACCTACTTAGACCACTGCACCAATACGGACATTGACCCCTACCCACCTAGCAAATATCTTTAGGCTCCATCCAAGGCTTCTCGAGTTATGCTGTTGACAGACAGACGTACAGGTTGTTATGAGTTACACATGGAAGAATCTCAGATATCTTCTGTATCCAGACTAATCGGGATTATTTCCGCGCGACAAGACGATTGCCAGTTTGACACAATGATTGTCTGCGGACCTATTTTGTTACTTTGATCCACCCTCCAATATAAAAAGAGAGGTTACGTCTCAGCTACGGCGCCTGTTCACACAGATGTTGGACTGACTTTCGGTCAGCTTGTCACTAGCTCGATTGCTCTCAGAAGAAAAAGATTCAAAAGACTGTGCGTGGCTCGTATCGAAAGTGTACTTGCGCTGAGGTGTAGATGTAATGGACTCTATGGACAAGGCAACTGACGATTCAACCATTGTCAACAGTCGTGAAATTCCCAACAACATGGAGGCCACACAAGCAGACCTGCCTCACATCCGTGACTCCCCTGACTCTACAGCAGAGGACATCTACCATGCTGAAGATTGTAACGCAGATAACGAAGCGCAATATCAGCTGAAGGATACCTGCCGTGAAACATCAGCCGCTGCTTACCAATGCGGCGTAGATGTCGATGATACCAGTGTGAACAGGTCTTATGTCCAGGTCACTGATGTGGAAAACAAAGCAGAAGACTTCGGCCAGGATGGAACTCGACCAGAGATTGTCATGAAACAATCAAATGAAGCTGAAAGCTCTAAAAAGGACAAGGCAGAAGACACAGAAGATGACTGTATCTCTCCGTATGCAGTCGCTGGTAACAATGGCAGCAATGACGACGAACAAGAAAATTTGTATGCCGCCCAACCGTACGCCGTCGCTTACGACGAACAGGATGGACACCATGAGAACCAAAAACCGACTGGCCGTTCTGCCAACAGTCCCCAGAGCAAAAACAGAGCCGTAACAAACGATGAGTGTATCCGTCCGTATGCTGTCGGGTATCAGCGGGATGCCGAAACAAACGGTGACCAAGAAGACGTGCATGACGTCCAACCGTACGCCGTCGCTTATGACGAACAAGGTGGACATGATGAGAAACAAACACCGCCTGGCCGTTCTGCTGACAGCAGTGTATGTGGACACTCTGGAGCCAGTGCCTGTAAGTCAACATTGTCACATTAACAAGTATGTAGTTAGTGATCACTATTTGTGTGCATTGTTTTAAAAATCAGGACATGTCTCGATAAATGAAAGGGACGCCGTCAAAGTGCAGTTTTGAAACTTGTGATCCTTATTGTTTGGGTATTTGCAAAATGCAAAATCACTTTCAATTATTTTCTGATTCTCAGTTAGTCCATGGCATCTGCTTTTATTGACAGGCCAAATATCGACAATTAATGTTATCTGAAGCCTTGCTCATAGTTGATACGTAGAGTCATAGATACGGCTTGTTCTGTAAGCCATTCTTAGAGCTAAAGGCGCAGCTGTGTCAGACGAGTGTATCCATCCCCATGCAGTCACGTATCGTCAAGACGACGAACCAAGCGATAACTCTGACATCCAACCGTACGCCGTTGCTTATGAAGAGCAGGGCGGACATTATGAGAACCCGGTTGGCTGTCCTGCCGGCAGACCCCATAGTGTCTGTGGACAGCGTAGCACCAGTGCTGGTAAGTTGACTTCGTCACTTTATTAGGTTAGTAGTCACTTTATGCTACTAATATGCCTTAAAAACCCCATCTAAATGAACTAGGAATTGTACCAATCAATAACATGGACGCCGTCAAAGCGAATTCGTTCATCCTCACATGTTTGGGATTGTTTGGATACTTGCTGGCGGAAAATTTCTAAAAACAATTTTGACATAGTTTGTTAGTCTATGTCATCTGTTCTTTGTGTCATCTGCTCTTTGCGACATACAACGGAAAAATGTTTGACCAAACGTAAGACCATGTTTAACCAGTTGTTTTCCACATTCTCCCACGCAGGGCTATACTAACACTAACACGATGTCGGCCATGCCAATCTGAGGCTTGGTTAGGCCTGCGTCACATTACCTAACTATGGCCCGGCCGAGCTGTTTGCGGAAATGAAAGCTCAAAGTTTATGCCATTTAATATGCTAAAGGAATGCTAGTAAACTATATTCGGTACGTTTTGTGTTCTTGTTGTCTTTTACCTGCCCTAAACTACCCGACCGGGCCCTTTGTGGAAATGTGACGTTAGCCTGAGCAGGATTGGCACAGGCGGGATAGCCTTGTCTAATGTACCTATATCCTAATGTCATATGCAGATGATATCAACGAGACGAATGACGGTCTACGCCCCAACCCCATGTACAGCGGGAACGCGTTACGCTCAAACCCCATGTACGCCCCTAATGCTGGGCAGCCAATGGCGAATGGAGGTAAGGTACATAGCGTATGGTTCTGTTGCACGTGATAATAAAACTACTTTTTATGCCGCTGCGATTTGAAATGGGTTTTCTTTTTCTACAGGTCAGGCCATGTTGATTTGATTGCATGGATGATATCCTGTGAAAACCCCAAACTGATGCGAGCATGCAAATACTAGGAATTAAACAAAAATTAATAATGGCCGAAAAATACTTTAAGATGGAATCTTAGTGGCCAGAAATGGCTAAACACTGAGTTTGGTATACCGAGCAATACATTTTTCATTTTTGTCTATTAAGTTCTTTGACTTTGGAATTTATTTTGGCATTCTGTGACAATAGTACCAGTTTTTCTATATTTGTTCTTCAATCTATGGTACATATATATGTGCTCCTATTAAAGTTGCTTTAATTTGTTTCATTAACAGTATGTCGTTTTTTTTAACCGAAGAAAATTGATACGCGCGCGGATGTCATGGATGTGAAATCAACATTGCCTCATGGGTGTGACAGATCATTTCGCTTGCATTTATCATCCTTGGCCGTAGTGTACTAGTATATTACATGTATTTCCCCTTTTTTATCCTTTCTATCGCTTTACAGGGAATAGATGTGTCGTTACGCGAACATGCCTGGCCGGTGTCATCACCATGGGCGTGGTTGTGGCGACTATGGCGGTTCTTTCAGCTCTTATAGTTGCAACATTAATGTCAGGCGAGCAAGATGATAACATACAAACGGCAAGTTATATTGTCTTGACAGTCCTGAATCATATTGCACACTTTCTGTTGTATGAAGCACTAGAAGTACTGCTATTGTTGAAGGCCATTAGGGGAATCCTGTGGCGCAATCGGTAAGGTGTTTGACCCGGACCCCAGAAGAAACGGGGTGCATGAAACCGCTGATTTGTCCCGATGTTGTGCCCCTGAGAAAGGCACTTTACACAACTTTCCTCACCTCACTCAGGTGAAAATGAGTACCTAGCTTCGGTTAGGGCCGTCCCTCGGATAGGACGTTAAATGGAGATCCTGTGTTTGGGGAGAGACACACCTAGATCTCACCACACTAATCGAAAATATTAGGGGTCCTATATTTACTTCTCTTGCCTGGAACATAATGTATCTTATGTAATTTATTTCATAACATATATTTGGTATAGCCCATTTATGGTAGAATATTTTTAGACTATTTGGTATAGTCCATTATATCTATGCAAAGGCTATGTGGATCAAATCGTGTCTGCCTTTCTAGTTCTAAACGCCTTCGTTTTTTTGTCCCACCTCAGACATGGACAGATCCCACCTTCATAGGTAAAGCTGAATTTGTAACGGACTCAACCCGACATGTGGACTACACACCATCGACGTCACAAACCAATCCAGGAGGTAATACTTGTAGATAAGCCTAATCCTAAGCCTGACCCTTAACCCCTAACCTATAACCCTTACTCATGACTTTAACCCTAGCCCCTAGCCCGAATAACTGACCTCTAACTGTTGGAGGACGTGTGAAAAGTTACGTATTCAGAGAGATTGGGTCAGAGAGTTGGTGATACGGTGGTACACTGCGAGAGGTCGAATCTAAAATTCCAGCAAGTCCAATTGTCTAGGAGACTGTCAGTGACAGTGATTCAATCAAAAAAATTCCAGCAAGTCCAATTGTCTAGAGACTGACTCAATTAGAAATTCCAGCAAGTCCAATTCTCCAGTAGACTGTCAGTGATTCAATCAGAAAATTCCAACAAGTCCAATGTGCAGAAGACTGTGAGAGATTCAATAAAAAATTCCAGCAAGTCAAATTGGCCAGAAGACAGAAATTAAATCAGAAATTCCAGCAAGTCCAATTGTCTGGAGACTGTGAAAGATTGAATAAAAATTCCAACAAGTCCAATTGTCTAGAAGACTGCGAGAGATTCAATAAAAGAATTCCAGCAAGTCTAATTGTCTAGAAGACTGTGAAAGATTAAATCAAAAATTGTAGCAAGTCCAAATTTCTTTGAGTTGGAGACCTTCAAGCTCACTCACACGAGTAGCTGGTTCGAGCATATTACAGGTGGGAAAATAAATATTTTCTCTTAACTAGGAAACATAACAAAAACACATGGGCAGGTGAGCATGAGCATTATTCTTATCCGTTGTCGACATTTAATCCTTGTTCTTCCACAGGAACAGAAAACGACAAATTTCAACAGACGAAGATCGTTGAACAGACGACGACTGTCTTCGGTGGATACGGTGAAGAGCCGGGCCAGCTTGACGGACCAACCGGTGTAGTCGTGTCGCCTAGCAACGAGATATTTGTAGCTGATACCATCAACGGGAGAGTCCAAGTCTTCAGCATGACGGGTGTGTACCTCCGCCATTTTCCCACCGTCGGTACGCTGGAACCTGAAGAGATTGCCATCGACGCGGAGGGTCACCTGTGGGTGATGGGGGATAACCTCGATTCGCAAGGGTCGCTTATTGGTCGGTATACAAAAATGGGAGTTCACATCACAACTGTTTATCCTTCGCTCCTGAATAATACATTTCAAGGCATCGCCGTGGACACTCTTCGTAATTTGGTAGTAGTATCAGAGCTCTGGGATCATTATGGGGAAGTAAAGTTTCTCTCCCTTAACGGCACTGTCGTGCAGACATTTAGAATGCAGCAGGGCTCGGTGTTCCCCGGACGGGTCGCTGTGGGGCGGGAGGGAAGCATTTTTGTGTCCGACCACAAAACAGAAAAATGCGCTTATGCCCTCAATGAAACACCGCTTCAGTTTCGGTGGCCATACGGATATAAACGGCGGCGACCAGATGATAAGGGTAACAGGACTGTGTACAGACGGGGCAGGAAACGTTCTCGTGGCCGACTGGTATGGCGGCATGGTTCATCTGTTTACAGAGGGCGGGCGGTACGTACGGCGCGTAGCTACCGGAGTGTTAGGCATAGAGAGTGTGGCTGTGGGACCGGGTGGGCAGCTGGTGGTGGCTAACCAGGAAAACAGTACCGTCACCATCTTCTCATATTATTGATATAGTATGCCGTTTTGGCTTTGTATATATATTTTTTTTCATATGGTGTTAGCCTCAGATCCAAAAGTAGTGACTGTATTTTCATGGTTCTGTCTCGACACCATGGATTTAAGAGATGGTAGATGAATAGAGGTGGGGGAGGGGGGCGTAAAATTGTCGTGAACGTCGTCTGTGAAAAGTACAGTGTTTTGTGTAAAGTACACACTACTTCATTTAATGTTAGCTTCGGTTTTGGAAGTAGCCTCAAGTCTCTTGATTTGCGCCGCGCTACAACTTTTTTAGTCTTTCCAACAAAAGGTTGTTTAATGTCTAGAATCGCTATTCAGTCTGTCTCTTCGCACAAGTTGTGCTGATTTCTAGTGGCTAGGCTTCACGCTTCAACTGTAGATGTATAGTAGAAATTCGAAATATCAAAAAGGAAGCACCTTTCGACTTAAGCAGATGCATCATCCTCTGTACTATTTATCTTTGAAATGAATAAAGGACGGTGACAAGTAATTTTGCTTAATTTTTTTCGTATGTAGAACATGTAGGAACAGATCTACTTCGTATGATGACTGGGGTTTCATTAACATGATGTTATTGTTCACTGAGGTCAATCAAGTTCATGACAGGCAAAGTAAACTAACTTAGCTTTTGTTTTATTGCCGTAACATATGTACACAGTGTAGGTCAGTCGACTCATGATCAGTGGTATCCATCCGCTCCAGGACAGGAACTCCGCGATGATACCTACAAAATCAGTGGCATGTAAACGTCGCTAACAGCTGATAGAAAAAAACTACTTCCATTTGCGTCTGTACAGAAAGGATATACGTTATTTCGCAACCCAAAAAATTAATAGAAATATTCATGGCATTTCATGTAGTATTTTACCTTCCCATTTATGTGTACTGTATAACGTTATGTGCCTATGCTATGACCCCAAAGTATTACTGAATAGTTACGTATTCGCCTTTAGTCCTAAACCAATCATTAGACTTATTGTAGATTCAATATTTGCCGTAAAATAGTTTGCTGGTGTTTGAAGGAATAACATGTATGTAAAGCAGTCAAAATATCCATTCTGGCACCTCCATATCCAACACAACAAGCGAACACGTTCCAGGCCACAGCATAGAGAGAGAGAACTGGTTATATTTCAGCCATACCATAGGTATGGTGAAATATATTGTATTTATATTTCAGCCATACCATATATGGTATGGTGAAATATATTGTATACGAGCAATCGCTGTTATTGTTTACATCCGGGGTATTCGGCGCACGAGCGCTGACTGGTAGGCAAAAAGCGTTAGGAGATCAGATTACTAATTAGCATACCGGCGCGGAAGCAGATCGTACTGTTTACGCGAATTTGCGCATTTTCAGCCACGTTTTTATCGCATCCATGGGATTTTTTCAGATTTTGTATTTTTTTCACTACTTCTTAGTCTTTTTTTTTTTTTTTCTTGTGTAATATTTTGGGAGAAAATGACCCTTGCCCTCTTGACTTCCGTCATGTGTTTCCGGTTGTTTTGATTTTCCCGCCGTACGGGCTTTCTGTCATCCGTTCCGGGCTGTTATATTTCTGTTCCTAATGTGGTTTAATTAATACGTTTAATCAATATGAGTTCTTCAAACAGCTACATTAGCTCTTTGGAGCCTAATGACCGAACCAGGTATTTTGAGAAATTAATGGTAAGTGTCGAAGACGCCGGCGATAGTTCAAACCCGGAAGTGACTGGTTCGGCGGTGACTGGTGACGGTGTACGCCTACCTGACCCATACAGTCTGACAGGTGAGGATCATGTGTACATGTGTTTCTAGATTTTGATAAGGTAGATTTTTGTGCCAGATAAAGGTTACAAAAACATGAGTACGTGTAAATGTGTTTGTTGCTAATCTCTAGAAATTCTGGCTACGTAACGTTATGTTTATTATCATTTGTATGTTATACAGGTTGGAAGGATGATTTGAGCCTCTGGCCAGATACGGACTATGGGTGCATCTACACCTACCTAATCGAGGCTCCAGGTCCGTTTAACGGAGAAGCCATGAAAGCCTATAAATCCCTGGAGGCGTACAATCTCTTTATAAGTGGCCATGTGAGGGAGTGCAGGTACCACCCTATTGGAAAAAATGTGAAGGTCTGCTTCCTTAAGGCCAAGGTTGTGCCAGGTGGGTGTTTGAGTGCATTGGAACAATATTTCTACTTACATGTACCTGTAGTGAGAACTCTTGAAGATGAAGAATGAGATGCGTGATTAGTATTTAACTGTCAGATACGTTTTTATATTTACTGTATTATCTTTTTTTTCTGTTACATTTGTGTTTCAGGACAGAGAGTAACAGAGACTCCTCACAACCCATGGGTGTGTTTGACCAAAAAAGAGGGTTATGTCATGGCAGCTCACTGCACTTGTATGGCAGGGTAGGTAATATAACTGCATTGACCATCATATCCAAAAAGTCACATTTTTATCTAACAGTGTTCTCGTCAGATGAGGTCCATGGCAAGAAACAGTTTTAGAAATAATGAAAGTCAAACTAGTACTCACCTGTAAATGTTCCTCCGTATATTTCCAGGGAGGAGCGACCATGCAGTTTGTATGTGGCAAGATAACTGTCTTAATTTTTTTCCTTGGTTCATGTTCTTGTGCTTGATGGTTTCCAGTTGTATTTGTACCTGTTGCAAATGCATTTCTTCTTGTTGATGTTCTTGTTGCAGGTTTTACTTGTTGATGTGTTTCGTTTTCTAGGTAATTTGGAGTTATCAACAGTTCCTGAGAGTGAGTATACTAACACATATCATCATGTAGATGTAGATAATGCTAAAAGAAATGTGTATATAGTAGAAATATTCAAATATCACAGAGACTTCCATAATGAGAAGATAAGGCAAATCTTTCATTGTACTGTGAAGCTGGCCAACTTATCCGTTCCTTGTACCATTAACTCTAAAATTGCTCCTGACTATAGTACCTATAATGTATACTCATTTTTTGTTATATTTCAATGTAGATTGGGAGAGGTCTGCAGCCATGTGGCTGCACTGCTGTTCGCAGTGGAGGCCTCCAGGTCTCTTCAGGAAAAACGGACGTCATGCACCAGCAGAAAGGCCGTGTGGAACAAATATTACAAAGATAAGGTCTGTTCATATTTGGGCATTATAATTGAGTAGAATTTTTTTCAATGTCTACAATTTTTTTGCCTAAGTAGACTGTTATAACTTACATTAATGAATGGATTTCTTTGCTTCTACAAAATCATGTGGCATTTACATGTATCCAATTCACAATATATAGCACTACACTATAGATTTACAGCAATATAGTAGATGTTCCTAGCCTGGAGTCCAGCCTTGTTGTGCTTTAGTCCACTCCCAACGGTGGCTACCCCGTCAATGCCATGGGGTAGCGACCTTTGGGAGCGAACTAAAGCACAACAAGGTTGGACTGCAGGCTAAGATGTTCCTCTTTGTAAAGTGTAATATCTGACATGGCCACTGTATAATGCTTTTTCTCACATATATTATTGATAATTCATTTTGTGGATTATTTCTTTCAGGTTGATCCACAAAGGGCTGAGGACATGGACTTTTCGCACCCTAAACATGGAG
>NC_049984.1:1353916-1356444 GCF_000003815.2 Branchiostoma floridae
CCAGCATATGGTAGGATGGTAAAGTGTGATAACAATGAATGTGAGTCAGAATGGTTCCATTACAAATGTGTTGGCATCAAGAGAAAACCAAGGGGCCATTGGTTCTGTCCCAGTTGTCAATGCTAAATCCTACTGGACAGTTTGAAATACTAAAAATACTAGTATAACAATAGAAGGCATTTTACAGTTTTATGTCATGTTTTAAAAAACTAATGTAAAACAAGTAAGAATTGTACTTTGTGGTATACTTATTATATTGTAGTGGGCTTCCCAAAAATTTGTTTTGTGTCCCTTTAACATTTTACCTTCAATCTCAGTATTTTGATATACAGAAAAGGCCAGCTCGTGCAGACAACATTGCCATTAAAAATTACTTGATTAGCTTTGGAAGTAAGTTTGTAAGAGCCGCACAGATAACAACACTGTCACTGAGTAGAGGGGCAAATGTTAATGGACAGATTTGGCTGAGAATTTGGAAGTTCTTGATTCTTTCAATTGCACGTTCTACGTGAATTCTTAGAGTTGATATCTGTCTGGCATCTTGGACGATACGCCCCGGGAGTTGTTTCCTTCCTGTGGTAAATGGTGGCATAACTAGTGTTGCTCCTTTCAGGGCAAGTTCCTCAGAAATGGTGAATCCCCGATCTGCCATAATCATATCACCATATTCCACTTTGTTATAGAAACAACTTTTTAGCGTAATGTCTTTATCAGAAATTCTTCCACCCCAGGAACTGGACAGAAATGACACTGCTCCATAAGGTGTAATACCTACCAGAAATTTGAACGTATGATGGTGTTTGTAGTTACTCCAGGTCTTTGCTCGGGTCTTTAAATTGTATGGCCTCTCAGTGAAAATCTCTGAGCAATCAATGATGACTCTACAGTTTGAGTATTTTTTTTTCCGAAATTTTTTGGGAAGATTGCGCTTTACGGTTTCCTTGGACGGCCAATGAATCAGGAACTTTAGTCGGACAGCTAAGATTGGAATACAACGGTTTATGACTTTTGAAACTGTGGAGGCAGAAACACTAAATCTCAAAGCTAGATCAGCATTTTTGAGGCCTAGTCTCAACTTCATGAGAGTCATGAGTATTTGATCCTGCTGACACATGGACTTTAGAGGAGCAATGAAATCACTAACAAGTCTAAACACAAACATAAACAGTGCAACAGTAGGTATTCCAGTGAAGAGCTTGCATTTTGCATCTGTGAGATTGGAGGCTGATGTTGATGATTTCTTGATTTGTTCTTGAAGGTGATCACGTTCTTCCCTAAGGTTGTCAGCTTCACTTTGAAGGGACTCGCAAAACTGTTCCAACTTACATTTCTCCTCTTGTACTTTTGTGAGCTGTTCTCTCAGAGTCTCTACACTTTCAGGAAGGGGGTCTCTCAGAGTCTCTACACTTTCAGGAGGAGGGTCAGCGATCATTTCTTCATCTGAAATAAAGCAAATCCGAAGTTCAATGAAAGTGCTATGTGATTATGAGTGTCATATATCTGAACTGAACTGAATGTTCTAAACTCTGATTCATATGTATGTATTGTTGTTTCAATATTTTACTCATGCAGGTTGCATGCTTCTCTACTTGATTCACATCTATATCCCCACTCCGAAAACCAAGCGGATAAACTTTGTAGCAAGTAGTCTTGTGTGTATGGTATGTGATTCATGTTGAATAAGTGACAAGTGATAGATTTACTTGTTGAGCAAGAATGATAGATTAAACTGTTGATCAAGAATTTATATGTTTAGGATTACTGATTGTATCCATTAGACACTTTTCTTATTCCCTCTGTAATGCCCTTACCATTTAGTGATGTAGGTGGGGCTTCATTCTCTGATGACACCCGCAGCCTTTTTGCTGCACGCATATACCTGCAAACAATGAAGCATGTTGTAAGTTGTAAATCAAAGTTGCATGCTTTGTTTCCTACATACATTCTGTTAGCATAGCATTTAGTGATTACTGCTGTGAATGTTATGAAATATAAAACATTTGACTAGGTGTAAACTCTAACATGAGTAACTTACAGGATCTTTGTGAGATTTAACTGAATCCTTGGTAAAACTTTCATGGTCATCTTCTCAGGCAAGGAGGTAGAGTATAGCAATGTTTCACACAGGCATGAACAGCCTGCCTGCATGAACAGCATGAGCAGTAAATAAAATTTCAATAAAGAAACATTGAAAACCCCAATGTTACCTACCGATCTTTCTTGGCAACTGGGTTTCTTGAACGATTGCAACTTGCTGAGGTTGGGAGGTTAAACAAGCTTGGGACGTAATCTGGATCTGCAGGGTCTTTAGAAGGGTTCCCTGCAATGCAAGAAGCAAAGAACTTGTCAGTATTATAAACATGATTTTAAAATGAGGTGGCAATTGGTCTTGTGGTTAGGGTGTAGGACTCATAATCCAAAGATAAGTATGAGTTGGAATCCCTGATAGGTCACTTTGTTGTTGTGCCCTTGGGAAAGGTACTTAAACCATACTTTACACCTATTTCCTCACTTCACTAAGGTAAAAA
>NC_049984.1:1358809-1360343 GCF_000003815.2 Branchiostoma floridae
TGCCTTTATCCTTCCGGTTAGTACAATTCAGCGCACAACAACTGGTCGGCATGTTTGCGTTTCCCGCGCGCAACTGGTGGGCGAGGAGGGTTCAGCCCGCAGCTTTTTGCCTACCATGACGTCACGTGACGTAACCGTGACGTCAGCGCGATCGCTCGTATTCGTAATGTTTCTTTCTTTCTTTCTTTCTCCTGTCAAATCTTCAAAGCGATTCATCTCCGTCGTTCCGTGACCGAATGACCTGAAATTTAGCACAAAGGTAGAGTGGGTCAATACCAAGGTGTGTTTTTCTGATTTTATTCATATCTGCCTCTAAAATGATTTTATTGAAGTTTAAAGGTCATGTTTTGACCAAAACTGTATATTGTGGCCCCCTGTTCCCTTGAATTACAATGGAATGACCTTAGATTTGGTGTAGATAGGCATTACATAGTTGGTAAAATGATCCAAGTAAAATATTTGGTATAAACCAATTTCAAAATATTAATTTGTGCACTTTTCTGAGGGGAAATTGGTTTTCTTTCGGTCTTCTCCCGTGAACTCCAGTGACCCCAGAGCCCACACGTGCCAGGTGCCAGCGGTCTGGGGAGAGCGAGAGTTAATTACTTTATGGACGCCAGCCAATCAGCGACGAGAAAGGCGAATGTTAGTTAATATTCATAAGCGGGGCCTTGCAATCCCGTATATACACAAACAGATGCACATTACAGCCTTACAGTTGCCATATGGTGCCCTGTGCCCGGTTTGAAATTGTAGTTTGCGAGGATTTGGAGTTCAGACAGGGTCATTTGAGCGGTAGCGGACGGTACGCGTGCATTGAACGTTAGTGGCGATGACTTTACCAACATTCCGCATGGCACTATCAATCATTTTCGGCAGATTTGGACAGGGAAAATGGGACAGTTTGCGTTTAGTTTTGATACGTAAGTTTGACAGTGGCGAGAATGGATGTATTTTTCCCGAACAAATGTAGGTACTTCTAGTATTGTTGTTGTTCTTTTTTGACGTAAACTTTGTACATTAAAATTGTAAGTAACTTTAAACTGCCAGAGTTTGAGCCCAATAAAACACTCTCAGTACCAGAGTATCACCACTGACCTCCGAAAAGAAACCCACGAACAAGGTAGAAACACCTATCCTCCAGGTCTCGCACGCTACGAGCAGGAAATTATAACACTCAGACAAGATTACGTCCGATGGCTCAGCGGATTGCATACAAAGTAAAACAATTTAACAGTGGTATGCAGGGGCATATACTTAACAAAGAATTCGAAGGGAAATGAAATAACGTTATACAGATAAAGCCAAATCAAATTAACTTGTTGGTCCTGGGATTTTTCAGAAAAGAAATGAAGCGACAGAGTGGTAAAATTCTTGTAAAAATTCGAGACGTCTCCGTTTATAATGGCTCATACAAAACAAGAAGAAGATTTGAGTTTTTAGCTTGAAAAGAACACAACACTCCTACTACACAGTACCTGCACCTGCTTTGACATATCAAAATGTATGCCCTATAGCTACTTGCTTAAAAAAA
>NC_049984.1:1360886-1365930 GCF_000003815.2 Branchiostoma floridae
GTTTTAGCTTGAAAAAAAACAACAACACTCCTACTACACAGTACCTGCACCTGCTTGACAATTATCAAAATGTATGCCCTATAGCTACTTGCTTAAAAAAAAGTTCACTGCAATGATAAATGTACCCACATCACAAGGAGATTATTACGGTATTTAGACCTAGTTATCGAAGTGGAAATTGTTGAATGGCGTCATGTAATTTCATGATGAAAATCTTAATGGAAGATGCGTTTTTTTCACTCTCGGAAAAATAGGAGCTGCCGCAATTCTAAAAACCAATCAGTTATGCATAGGCGCTCCTGTGGAAGATTATATTCTTCCATATGGGCCCGGGGCATATTGGGCAAGCTCTGTTTTGACCTGGAATCAATTCACAATATTAGTTCTCTTTTGGGGATAACTTACAGTTAAAATATTGCATTTTTGCGCAGGGGTGACTTGGAACAGTCCAATGTTGCGTGGGAATGGGTATGGCTGAAATATGCTGTATTTGCACCCAAGCAAATGTCGGCCTTTCTAGTCGTAATTATATTGCAATCCATACATAGTATGGGATTGCAATATATTGTTTTTGCTGAGTTTCTTCTTCTCCTGTCAAAATCTTCAAGTTGATTCAACTTTTTCATTTTTGGGCCAAATGAGCTGAAATTTGGCAGGGTGGTAGAAATAGCAAATACCCCCAGGTGTTTTTTTCACTTTCTTGATAGAGGCCTTAGAATTTATGATATTTAGGGTTTTTGGTCATTTTTAGACAAAATATGTATATTTTGGGCCCCTGTGCCCTGGTATTACAAGCTAATGACCTGAAATTTGGTAGAGAGGTGCATTGGACATATGAACACAGAAAACCATCGGCACCTTCTTCATAGATCACTTCAAAAATGAGCTATTTTAGGGGTTTTGGCCATTTTTGACTAAAAATGTATATTTATGGCTCATATGCCCTTGTATTAAAACCAAATGACCTGAAATTTGGTACATAGGTGCGTTTAACATATGACCACAGAACCCCATCAATGCTTTATTCATTGTTTACTCCAAAAATGAGTTATTTTAGGGTTTTTGGCCATTTTTGACTAAAAATGTATATTTTTTGCTCCTAAGCCCTTGTATGAAAACCTAATGACCTGAAATTTAGCACAGAGGTGCATTGAACATATGCTCACAGGACCTCATCGACACTTTCTTCATAGATCACTTGAAAAATGAGTTATTTTGGGGTTTTCAGTCATTTTTGACTAAAAATGTATATTTTTAGCCCCTATACTCTTGTATGTGAACCAAATGGCCTGAAATTTGGTACAGAGGTGCATTGGACATATGACAATAGGACCCCATCAACACTTTCTTCATAGAGCACTTATAAAATGAGTTATTTTGGAATTTTTAGCCATTTTTGTCTAAAATGTATATTTTTGGCATATATGCCCTTGTATTGAAACCAAATGACCTAAAACTCGGCATGAAGGTGTGTAGGACAAGTGCCGAGAGTACTTCATTTTCCCTTTGAGTAGACATTACTTCAAATTGTTGAATTTGGGGATTTTTTCCAGGATGAAGATGGATTGCAATATGCTGTATTTGCTCCTAAGCAAATGTCGGCCTTTCTAGTGTTTCTTTCTTTCTTCTTTCTTTCTTTCTCCTGTCAAATCTTCAAATCGAATCAACTCCGCCATTTTTTAACCGATTGACTTGAAATTTGGCACAAAGGTAGAGTAAGCCAATACCCTCAGGTGTTTTTTTTATTTTTTTTCATATCTGCCTTTGAAATGATTTTATTGAGGTTTTTGTCAATTTTTATGTATATTTTGGGCTCCTGTACCCTGGTATTACAGCCGAATGACATGAAATTTGGTACAGAGGTGCCTTGATCATATGCTCACCTAGATTCAATTACAGTTTTGGCATACGGTACAACAAAATGCTTAATTTTGCGATTTTTGGCCATTTTTTGACCAAAAAAGAACATTTGTGGCTCCTGTAGCCTCGTTTTACCACCAAATGATCTGAAATTTGGTATAAAAGTGCCCTTCAATTATGTGCACATAAATTCAATAAAAGTTTTCCCATACGGTACAACAAAATGCTTAATTTTGCGATTTTTGGCCATTTTTTGACCAAAAAAAGGACATTTTTGGCTCCTGTAGCCTCGTTTTACAACCAAATGATCTGAAATTTGGCATAAAAGTGCCCTTTAATTATGTGCACATAAATTCAATAAAAGTTTTCCCATACGGTACAACAAAATACTTAATTTTGCGATTTTTGGCCATTTTTTTACCAAAAAAGGACATTTTTGGCTCCTGTAGCCTCGTTTTACAACCAAATGATCTGAAAGTTGGTATAAAAGTGCCCTTCAATTATGTGCACATAAATTCAATAAAAGTTTTCCCATACGGTACAACAAAATGCTTAATTTTGCGATTTTATGGCAATTTTTTGACAAAATTTGGACATTTTTGGCTCCTGTTCCCTCGATTTACAACCTAATGACCCGTAAATTGGTAAAGGGGTGCTCTAGATATCTATTCAAATGACCCATGTATAATTTTTGGCATGGACTACTTTAAAATGATATATTTGGGATTTTTTTGGTCATTTTCCAATGGCCAAAGGGGTCAACGACCTCAAGGCCTATTGTTTCATGAGGGAGATGGCTGAAATATGCTGTATTTGCTCTCAAGCAAATGTCGGCCTTTCTAGTTTATTTATTTAAACACACAATGTCGTGTACAAGATTATAGTCCGAGGACTAAATTGCCTCGTACATTGTACAGGACAGGCTGGCGCTTAGGACTAAAACAATGGAATGTCCTGCCTAAGTGCATTAACATACTTATCACAATTTCCACTAAACTTTACAAATTAAAATTGTGAGTCTACACACCATCAAGTAAATATATATCTATGTCAAATTATAAAATCGATCTCATTCTGAATGATTAAAATGTGACACTTCGAAGACTAATGTGAGTTTAACAGATCGATACAATAAGGCAGCGTGGTATTCCTGAAACGCGATGTTCGGCACTTAAACTGGCTGAAGTTATCAGCATTTCTGAGGTCCCTACCATGTGCCTCAGAGCGGCGTGGTGGTAGCCAGCAGTTGAAAACCTCAGAATGAACAATAGATCTGGCAAACTTGAGGCAGAGAGCTTTACGCCTTACATGCAGAGGTTCTAATTTACAAATCAGTAGCGCTGAACTGTAGGAACTGAAAGAACGACCAAGCATGATCTTACAGGCCCTGGCTTGGACACGCTCAATCATACATGACAGTTCTACTGTAAGCCCAGGGTGCCAGACCTGGCAGGCGTATTCCAGGGTGGGGCGGACAAAACCTATGTACACAAGTACTAAGTCGCTAGTGCTCAGACCGTGTTTCTTCAAACACCTAATAGGGCGGTTGGTTTTGTATGGAGTACGGGCTTCAAATCCAACCGGGAGCAGCAACGAACAAAACGGCAACGGCTGTCGCAACAAACCAACGTTTAAAACGCTATTCTGTCCCTTTGTACCATTTTATATCCACATTTATATCACATACTTCCACACTCACAAACGTACAACCCTTCCACCCCTATCCAGTGGAATGGTACAGTCCCAACCACATACTTCACTTAAGACAATGTTATTGTCAAGGGCCACAGCCAAGTAGTTCAGTCGGCACGAGGAAGTGCTCAGCGTGGCGTCAGAACTCGACTCCGAACCTGCAACGATCGTCTGCGAACCTGTCAATCATGCGACGCTGTAGACTCTTCGCGGGCTTTCTTCTGTGGACCATTGGTAAGTTTAAAGGAAACGGCCGGGACGATTTTAACTCACTACGTTGCGTTAGTAAACATACCTCAAAATCTGGGTCAACAGAAAATTGTTTATGATGAAGGAACAGATTTGACGTCTCTGTATGATGTGGATTGCTATTACTATTCGTTACCAAAATGGTTGTCTCGGGATACTGGCCACTATATTACAAGTATATGGTGTGCAAACGGCGGAAAAGTACAAGGAAGTAGCTCCATATATATACAACAACAAAAAAACGACAGTCATTATTTACATGTGTGCCCAACGCAAGAATAACACGGCTAGTCAATAGCAACAAAAGAATCCACTGTGTTGCCAAAAGTTGTAACCAATGTGCACAAACGTACCTATCATTAAAAGCGGAAAAAATATTTGTCTTTATAGTTAGACTTTTTCCATGATTGGTTAGACTCCAAACGTGTTGTTGTTGGTTTTGATATTTACCTTATTGAGGGCTTATGTTTTCACTGCTCCGTTCTTAATTGGAGGGGGGTTCTTGATGTTTCTCCAACTGTCATATCAACTTTCAAAAGTAAGGTAGACCTGTCTAAGGCTGTAACATACCAGCAAGTTACCACCACTCTTTACGAGAAAGACTCCGTTTTTGTTGAAGCGCTGAGCAACGTTTCCTCCTGTTTGTTGGCCAGGTGTAATGTTGTTACATGGTCAAGTATTAACCCGAGCACGAAATGAACCCAGGCAGTTGTTTGCATAGCAAGTATCAAATGCCGTTGTCCATTGTGTCGCCCATGAAAGCCTATTGTTGGCCCAATGTGGTCCCCAGTGCGTGTATGTTAACAAAACGTATAGATTCCGCCCATATGTCTGCTGTGAGTGGTCCTGCCATGAGTGTGGGGACAGGGAGGGGGGACCTGTGGGCATTTAGCGCAACTGGACCGTGAGAAACAAAAACGTCGCTTAAGAATTGTGCTACTGATTAATCTGCAGGTCATTAGTTAGCAATATAGAAGAAAAAATCTCGTCTCTTTTCTACTTTTGCTAATCCATGAGCATAGAACATGACTGAATTAGACCAGACTCGCACATACAGGTCCTACCATGTGTGTGGGGAGGGAGAGGGACACCGGGCATTTAGCGTAACTGGACCGTGAGAAACCAAAACGTTGCCTTAAAGTTGGTCTATAGAATAATCTCGTCGGATATTTTCCACTATTGCTGATCACTGACCATGAAACATGACTGAACGAGCCAGGCAGACTGGAACATACGGTACCTA
>NC_049984.1:1366030-1377973 GCF_000003815.2 Branchiostoma floridae
GGGACGACACCATCTCCTGATGCAACTCCCTACAGCGAAACACCTTCATATGCACCAACAACGTCGGGCATGTTTCTCCCATCCAACACGACAGGTATTTTTCTCGAAACGTTAGCTTTAATCATTGTTCTACATCATCCTATGCCGCCATACTTGTTTGTATCTACATACTTGATTATTTCAAGATAATATTCATTGTACATCCATGTCCTATCGGGCTAAGTACAGGCATACAAAATGTAAATTTTGTAGTTCGGTGCATATGTCTTGTGACAGGTATTCCAATACGCATATTTTTCAGTACAAGTCACAGACTCAAACTGAGGTACCTTTCGTACAATATTATCAGAAAGAATGTTTATACCGTTACTACAATCTACGGTAAATGGCTTTGTGTAAACAGCCTTGGTGTCCTTCAGATTCCAGCCCACTGGGTCCCCTGTACAGGAATCTGATCCGAGAAGTCATGGTGGACATTGCGGCCACGTCGACAGTCGGAGACCTGGGTAAGTGAGGAAATGATGAAGATGAATTGAGGTAAATCAAACCGGTTTGTTGGTACTTCATACTCGGGCAGGTAAACCGTCTCATCGCGTAACGCATTAGCAGGTTTATACTGAACGGTACAAGCAGACAGATTTAAATGATCCACTTATATAACGTTACAGTTAGTTAACACACTGCGATATGAGATCTGTACTGTATCTATATTGCCGGTATACCCGCCCTTAACAATTAAGCTTCGCAGGCACGCGGCGCGACAGCAGCTGGTTATATTACACGACCGACTTGTCCCACATAACTTTTGCACATCTATCTATCTGCAAGTGTTCTTTAAAATAAAACTATCCAGACAAGATGCCCCTACTGTGCTTAGTGATAACATATTCCACTCTACGATAGTTGTGGGAAAGTACGAATTTTTGAACACATCAATCCTAGGTTGGTAACTCTGATACTTGTAATTCACGTAATGATGGCAGAACACGTGTTTCCAACACACACATAGTCATGATGCAGGTAGATTACTAAAGAACTTTAATGACGTCCGAGCTACAGTCAAACCTGCCCGAGCGACCACCTCTTCTCAGCGACCACCTGGCCATTTCGACCGCTTTTTCTCGGTCCCGATTTTTTTTCCCATTGACGTAAGCATTAAGCGACCTTTTCTCAACGACCACCTGGCCAACGCGACCGGCCCAAATTGGGACCCCTAACGACCGCATCATTTTTAAAATTGAGGTTTTCATCGATTTTTGATGATAACTAGCGCGATTTTGTGCCGAAATTGGCCAGTTTGCGTCGGATTTTGACTGCCATTACGATGTTATGTTTAGAATAAGGATGGCGGTGGTCAATGGGTTGGTCAATGGGGCAGTCTACAGTAATATGGGAGGAAATTTCGTTGTAAAAAATCCGAATTTAGTTGTAACAGAAGTTTTTTTTTAAATCTATATCATTATTAAGTGAACGAATGCTGAAACGTATATAGCCGGTGACCAGTGTCGATGCAAAATGGTTTTATTCGGTGGTCATAGCAAAGGACCTGGCGTTATGACACCATATACACCTCGGGGCGGGTCATTAACCCTTAATTAAAGACCTCGCTTCTTTGCGTGCGTACAGTGTGCTTGCTATTTGCCATTAAACACAACGGAAACCATTTATACTTTGCATCGGGCATGTTTTGAGTCGATACTCTTATCAGCGACCAGCTGTCCAAATCGACCGCTTTTTTCCGGTCCCCGGGTGGTCGTCTTGGGCAGGTTTGACTGTATATCTAAAGACCGTGGATATCACAGCTGTGGAATTCATCAATCCACGGTCTTCGGATATACCTGGACGTCCATATTGCGGTTTGTCGTTTTCACTTGTGTCTTCCTCCAACCCAGTGGTTGACATGGCAACGCTGCAGACCGGTAACGTGACCAACGTGACGTACGTGCTGATGTGCTGCACGTATGACGTCTTCACCCTGCTGACGGACGGGAGGGTCCTGGTGACGTCACAGTTGGACTTCAACATACAGTAAGGCTGTTTGGTAGTTACACTGTTTTATCTTTGTATTATTACTGGAAACTCACTGACACAGCGCAAACGGCTTGACTCATCAGTAAGCAACAGGTTTGGATCGACTATATTCTCGATATGCATTCTTCAAAAATGTAAACATTAAAGAGCTTTATATAGTCACTCACATATCTTTTCAGGAAAAAATATGCAATACGTAAGGTGTCATTTGAAGTCACGCTCATTTTAGATTACTAATGAATGCATACGTCAACGGCATTCAGGCTACCTATTTTTTTTAATGTATGCCTGGGATGTTGATATATCACTAAAGAATTGAATGGAACAAACAGGCTTATACCATTTGACGACTTACCCTAAACCTTTCACAAATTGGCAGCTTTGGATCTTATTTCATGTCAAAAGGATGTCCCCTCTTTTCCGCACCATCAGCCAATGATTTCCCCAGTTCATTCACTTCCATAACATAACCATTCTACGTCGCATATATCATATATGAATTTTTCAGTCTTTTAGCCTTTTCACACTTACCGTAATACGCCTTCAGATACTCCATCCCCGTAGCTGAGCTGGATTCTTTCGGCGCCATCTTGACTGCTTACGTCATCCACGTGAACCTGACCAGTGACGTCAGTCTGTACAAGGACCCGGATGGACTCTGCAACACAACATCGTTCTACGTCACTATGGAGGAGAACTCAAACATAGGTGAAGTCAGAATCAGATCTAAGGTGAAAGAAAATTTGAAAAATCATACCATCATACTGCCTATATTGAAGTGATGACTATACCCATGTCTATGACAAACACCATCAGTTGAAACATTTTAGTGGTATATTTCCTGCAGTTTCCGCGGACCTGGGCAGCCTGACGAACCAGTCGTTCTCCGGGGTGCAGTTCTACCTGGTACCGGGAGGGGACGCTGACAGGTTCTCCATCGACTCTTCCAGCGGTGTCATCACCCCCAACAGTCCACTGGACAGGGAGGAGAGGGACACTCTGGTCTTTAGGATTGCCATGGCTACCAGGTATTTTTTTATTCCCAAACATATTCATCTAATGCGTCTCGCCTGAAAGATGTACACTTTGTTCCCATCTGTTGTGTTGGGGCATATTACACTAAAGTCCAACGGAATAAGTTCCCTTTATCACACCTATATTTGGTCGTTCTCTCTATTGTCCAAATTAAAGAGACCAAATGTAAGAATATGACTCTTATTCTTACAATGTGGCATAATGACCCCCAGGTATGACGTGACCTTCGGCACCGTGACCGTGACCGTGACGGACATAAACGATAACGCCCCCACCATCGTGGAGACTTGGAGCAGCGAATACATCCTGCAGTCCACCCCCATCAACTCCATAGTTGGACTGGTCCGAGGCGAGGACCCGGATGCGGGGGAGAACGCGACCTTGACCTACACCATCGTGACGGAGGCTGAGGAAGACTTTTCTGAGCTGTTCTTCATCAACAACGTCACGGGCGTCATCACGGTCATCAGCAACTTCAAGGTCATCAGGGAGCACATCCCTCTCAAGGTGATTCCAGTTTTGTTGTCGCAAACAATTGACATACGTCTGCTTTCAAAACAGACAACATGAGTCTTAGATTGTTGTCTTTTAAAAATGATGAAATTTTGTCAGCCTGACCCAGGAAATCAAACAATCAATAACGACATGCCAGTCGGTCACATTGCCAGCACGTCGAATCTCATTTTAACGTGTTGAGGCTGCACTACACAGTGATAAAGACTATTACTTTCTATCCACACCTGTTCAACTGGTTAAGCATTGTTTTCCATCAGATCAGAGCACTAGACAACGGCGAGCCACCACGGTTTGCAGAAACAACTGTGGAACTCTCCCTCCTGTCCAATGATGCGGTTGGAAACCTGACAAGACTGGAGGTCAGCGTTCGAGAGGACGTCGCCATCGGTCTGTACTTACAGTCTTTTCGCGCTTTTTTCCAAGTATATGATACTTAAGTTTTCTCACCATTGCATTTAGTGGCCTCCATAGCAGCCTCTACAAGCCTGGCCCTCTTTCTGATTTCTTTGTTACTGCTATCTTTTCGACGAAGACTTAAAGGCTTGCAACAGAACGGATATGCCAAAAAAAGACTTGTAGAGCCTACTAAAGACGCTGGGCATTCTTTTTTGCATTTTGCGACTTGCAGTCGCAAAATGCCTTCTGGCCAGTGTAGTCGCCGTTGTGATGTTGTGATGTTGTGATGTTGAGATGAACGGACCTGTTCAATCCATGCCAAACATTTGTATACCTGTTAAAACGGGCATTTCTTCAACATGTTCGCACTAGCGCAGTGGTAAATTTTACGCATTCTAAACCAATGCACCCGGTTCGAATCCGGGGATTTTTTTCAACTTTTTTTTTTCTTTTTACATCCATTAAAATACTAATTTTTACATCCATTTGGCCACACCAATTTATTTCTTTGGTTAACGGATTCGCCGCTTCGTTTTTTTGCCGAATAGAAATAAAAATTTAAAAAAAAAACTTAAAAATGCCCCGCAACAGAGCTCACTCAAAAACAGGCAATGTGTAGTGAAATTTGCTGCAGTTCACGCAAATTTTAACAGGTGGCGTCTAGATCTGCTGCAGTTCAGGCACATATGTGAATCTCTCCATGCGCCAATATCAGGTTTAGTTACTCTGTTCTATTTATATGACATTCTAATAACTAGAAAAAAACGTTCACACACGCAAACATTGGCAAAATGCCAGCTTTTTTAAAAGCACTTGTTTTAAAATCTCTGGCTTCGGGGGTTAGTTGCATCCGTTCTCCTGAATCCGTGCATTATCTAATCTCTCTGGTCCACATGTCCGCAGGAACTGCCCTCGTGAACGCCACAGTCCCGGCCAGCGCGGGGGACGGAACCATCGTCTACACTTACGTCATGCAGGACCCGTCAGGCATCAACGTGAATTTCTTTGACGTCCACAACGAAACTGTAAGGAATAGATTTCTCAATACACACTGGTTTCCTTTCCAAGATAAGATATACATAGTAGTAGTAGTAGGCATCCTTGGTTACAGGTTGTTTCGCAACAATGTCAGTTCGCAACAAGGCAAGTCGTTTCGCAACAAGGTAAAAGTCGTTTTGCAACATTTGAAAGTTATTAATTTGGATAGCCTAATAGTATTAGAAATCGTATTCCATGGTAGCATTCTGGATATACATTGATGTAACCGAGATAGACCATTTCCAGACTATCAATGGCAACTGAAGTCACTGTCTTTGGTTCCCGATTTCTTCGTCAACAGAAGTGCTTTGGTTAGTAGTTTTCCCATCTGTTGTTTCCTCAGGGTGAGATCACAGTTATCTCAGGTCTGGACCGGGAGACGGAGCCTTTTCATGAGTTGTTTGTTAGTGTTGTTAGCTTTGTTTATTTGTTTGTTTGTTTGTTCACGGATCTGTTGTTTCCTCAGGGTGAGATCACAGTTATCTCAGAACTGGACCGGGAGACGGAACCTTCTCACCAGTTCTTTGTGGAGCCCATCGCAGACTCCGGCTGTGCCAGGCAGGGTCTGGTAGGTGTTGTTTTTACTTTCATGCGAACCTAGGCTGCAGTGTTACCTGTCCTGTGATCTCCAGATCATCGGAAAATTGTCCATTTGCATCTTTATGTTTAAGATCTTGGTGGTCATCACCTTGGAAGATATCAACGACAACGACCCAGTCTTTAAACACCAGACCCTGCAGGGGACTGTCCGGGAGAACACCCCGATAGGAGAACCTGTGATAGTGGTGAGTTCATTCATGTTTTTCTTCGCAAAGCTATAGTCAGATACATATTTCCTGCTGCCAGCCTGATTACATATAGCGTATAGCTTATAGCAGCCCGTCCAACATTCGGGCAGTGAGGGGCCAGTTACAGCCCCAGACAGAGTTTGTGACTATACCGCTGCCAACTGAGAGCAACTATAGCAAGCGCCCGCATCTTTACCATATTCTTAATATATTATATTTACTCTACCTGCATGTTCGCATAGGCTATGAGTTCGTGGATAACAGAGTTCGACATTTTGGTGACAATTTGTGATCTTCTTCAGGGCAAAATACTTGGTCACTTTGCACTGCAGTCCCAAAAGTAAAGCTCTGTCACATACATATTATGTTAGTTGGCGGGTAAGATTGACATATGTGAGCCTCATTGACCCCTTGTCAGATTGTTTTTCTTCATGGCAATCTTGTGATAGAAAACAACTTATCGTGTAAACTCAATGCTGCAGATCCCAGAACTGGCTGTCACTGACGAGGACTTTGGCATCAACGGTAGCATCTACTTGCACCTTTCTGGAACAGGTTCAAATAATTTTGCAGCAAACTCCACCACTGGACTCATCTATGTTAACGGCAACTTAGACTACGAAGCAGCGCAGAGCTTCAGTCTGACCGTAGAGGCGAGGGACAGAGACGGAACATCGGGTTACAGAAGCGCCACAGCGCGGTTAGCTATTGAACTGCAAGACGAGAACGACAACTCACCGCAGTTCAGTCAGGAAGACTTTCATTTCTTCATCCCTGAAAATTCCAATGACAGCGCACCTGTTGGAACAGTGCTGGCTACAGATAGAGACTCTGGACAAGACGGTAAACTCTCAATTTCGCATAGAGAATATTGAGCACGTTAAAACATTTTGACCAATTTTTGTTCAGCCTGTAATGTACAGCTGAAGAAAAGGGAAAAGGTTAGGTATAAAATAATACGAGAACAGCCTTAGTGTTCTTTGACAAAAATTACATCTTCGACACTTTAGTCTTCCACTCTGCACACTTGCCTTTCTACTAAGTAACGTAAGAATCGTTTCTCGACCATTCGTTAGTACGTCTGACCATTTGCTGCAACCCCACCATGTAGGTAAGGTGGATCACTTTATCGTGGACGGAGGGGACGGCGTGTTCCAGCTGGACTTCTCGTCCGGACAGCTGACGCTAGTCCGGGGGGATCTACTGGACAGGGAGGCTGTGGACTGGTACACGCTGACCATTAGGGCACAGGTGAGCTTGGGCAGGTTTAAAACTGTAGATTTCTAGATCAAGGCTGGCAAGAAGTTGCCAGAAACTCCTAAGTCGGCTCCCAATTATCCTAAGTCAGCCGCGCCTTTTACATCATTTGCAGTATCATCCATCCGCTAAACTTAAGATTTGCAACTTAAGACTTGCACCTCGTTGTTTCCACAGGATCGGGGTTCTCCGTCCCTTTACAATTTTACCAACGTCAACGTCACGGTCACTGACGTCAACGATAACGCCCCTTCCTTCGATGACGACACACTACGTCACACCGTCACCAGAGAGCCAATCCGAACCGAGGAGAACCTGCCGTCCGGGACTCACCTGTTGACGCTGTGCGTGACGGACCCTGACGCCGGCGTGAGCGGGGCGGTTCGTCTGGATGTGAACACGGGCGGGTTCTTTGCAGTGATGCTGGACAACTCCACCCAACACTGGGCCGTTGTGAGTATGGGGGTGCTGGACCGGGAGGAGAGGGAGACTCATGAGCTCGGCATTACTGCTACAGACATGGGAACACCTGCCTTATCCAGCAGCATCACCATAGTGCTGGCAGTCGGTGAGTATCCCTGCCTTATCCACCAGCATCACCATAGTGCTGGCAGTCGGTGAGTATCCCTGCCTTATCCAGCAGCATCAACATAGTGCTGGCAGTCGGTGAGTACCCGAAGTATTCTGATGGTCTGTTGTTCTACTGTTCAATTAATGAAAACTGAAAAATACACAAATTTCAGCCACTCTCAACACAACAGTTGTGTCTGTACTGTGAAAATGATAAGGGCTAGACTCTAATTATAAGTGTGGGTGTTAGTGCATTTGTGAATACAAAACTAGATGCTATTGTTGGTCATCGACAACGTCTGACGATAAGATGCTGTCCATCGAAAACTGCGCCGTTTTCGACCTTTGACATAATGTACACAGGTGACGTCAACGACGTGCCCCCGACGTTCCTGGAACCTCCTGACGAAGTCACCTTACTGGGTGGATCTCATCCGGGTACCCTGGTCGCCATATTTGCCGTCGAGGACCCGGATGTGAACGGCACAATCGAGTACAGCGTTGCTGGTGACCCGGATGGGCTGTTCGGCATCGACGAGGAAGGAGTTGTTGTCCTGGACATGCAGTAAGTGGTCCCTTTCAAGCAAATGCCTTTTGTAAATACTTGTACTGCGATAGAATTATTTCAACAGTAAAGATATAGCCAATTGTGAGGTGGCACAGTCGTCCTTAGACCTTTGAACTATTCTACGGAGTCATATGGCCGCATCGTCAATCGCTTAAAGTTAGTTTTAGTGTTTTTAAAGGGTTCAGTACTAGTGTAATATAAACAGCTGATGCTGCCTGCAAAGATTATGTGTTACGCTATATGCAGATACAGATACAGATTGAAAGTTTGACCATAAACCCACTTCTTTTTTCTACTTCCTCAGGCTTCCTAATGATGTGATCACCAGAAATGTGACCATCGAGGTGACCGACGGGCTCCACCTCACCAACACGACACTCCGGGTGCACGTGGAGGACGGGTCATCTCTGTCCAGTCTGGAGTTTCAGCAGGACAATTACGACTTTGACGTGGTGGAAAACTCACCATCGGGCACAGTGCTCGGAACGGTTAATATTTCAAGCGACCAGTCGGTCCTGTATAACTTCCAATCTGATCAGATGGGGCACAACTTCGCCATCAACAACTACACGGTAAGAAAACATGCGAAACGTTAACCGAAAGTTGACCTGTGTTGGTACTTGGACTAATTGATTCCTCCTAGTTCAATTGTTCATTCCTTGACAAAGACTGATGCTGTTCAGTCAAAAAATTGGGTGAGTCCAATTTTTGTTTTGGATATTAAAGTTAAGCTAGTTCAATTATGTTGGTTATTTATGTTATGTTATATCAATCATGTTAATTATGTAGTCACCCTTAGTTAGGCGGCCGTGTCTAGATCTAAATATAAAAGTGCATTCCCAATGTCTTCCAGGGCGGGATCGTAACACGACTTCCGCTGGACAGAGAGGAATCGGATGAACACTATCTGATCGTCGTGGCGACTGAACAAACTGTTAATCCTCGGAAGGCGTACGCAGCGGTAAGATGTGAGGCGCTCGGATATATAGACAGTATTGTTCTGACCTACTTACGCTTCTCCTTTAATTGTCTACTGCTGACACACTGGGCTGCAAGCCTTCTCCACCCAGGGTGATTTTGGGTTCCTTCAGGTTAATCCTGAGTTACCATCAGTTGTATATTTGTTTGTTTGCACACAAGAAATAAATGATAAGCACTGGTTCAAAAACTACGTACATGAGACTCGAATAAATATACAATGCTTATACTTGATCCTCCTCTTAACCAATTTATAGTCATTATTTTAATTACCAACAGGCGATTAAAAGTAATGAAATAGGTAATATTTTACATAGAAAGAGGTGGCTATTATATAAGGATAATTAGATAATCAAAGATATGAACTAAAATAAGGCCAATATATGACAGTATAAACGTGGCTAGGATGGCTTATAAGGTGCTTTGTTCTTCTGAGGTGTCTTCCTCGGGAAATAATTACTCCCACTTAATATATCCCACTTCTTATGTCCCAATTCTACAGGTTGCTGTTCGTGTTGTAGACGTGAATGACAACGCGCCTGAGTTCGGTGGGGAGACCTACGATGTAGATGTCTTAGAAAATGTTCCAGTCGGTCACATCGTCTTCAGCCCATCTGCCTCTGACGCAGACGTTGGTGAGAATGCCGACATTGTCTACAGTAGAGCGGAAGGTTAGTTCCCTTTTCATTTTCTGTTAAAATAAATGTGACAGATCGCGCAACGAATTGTATTAAGCTTTGTGCGTTTTGTTGTCTCTTCAATCACACTTTTTCATTTTGTATGATATACCCAGTATGAATCGAAAGTTACACACATCCGTTTCAGGTCGCAGTGAGAGCGTAGCAAGATTGCCGTCTAGTGGAAAGGGGTCTTACCGACCAGTTCACTATTAAGTGGCATTGACCGCATGTAACCGAAACCAGTGGATTTTGCTGCTTTAGTTTATTCTCTAAACTGAAAATTTCTTTCATTAGTGTGCTGTCAGCTAAAGAGATGCCAGCTGGTGACCTGAATTTTTTATGAACATTTAGTCGAATTCATACATAAATGCTCCAATGTGCATCCTTGTATTACAAGACATCTCAATCCCACGGCAGGAGACGACACGTTCACAGTGGACCCGGAGACAGGAGCGGTCCGAGTGAACGGCACTCTCGACAGAGAGGCGGCCGACAGGCATCTTGTTGTCGTGCAGGTAACGGCACCGGATGGTGGTTTGATACTACAAGGAAATGTTGTCATTGTCGTGCAGGTATCTTTGAAGGGGTGTGCCGATCAATCGATTGCAATGTTATCAAGAAGCAAACAAACGGCTTAATAACTGATGCCATTTTATATAACGAAAGATATTGTTTTTCTATATCTGTGCGTAGACGAAACACTAAAATACCATGCCACAAAGCACGTAAACTTAAAACCCCTTTCACGCCTGAAGCTAACGAGGCATCACACCACTAACGACTGATCCATGATGCGCAGTGATCTTGAAGGGTATTGAAGATTCATGCACACTGCTGATGTATCATACATTGTAAATGGTGTTTGTGTTGACCTGTATACAATTGTGAGTCCCTTTGGTTTACTCCAGTCCACAGACAAAGGAGATCCTCCACTGTCCTCCACTGTCACCGTATTAATCCACGTCGGGGATGTGAACGACAACAGCCCGATCTTCACACAGGGTCACTACAACATCAGCGTGCCGGAAAACAACGACGATAAACAAGTCAGTATCGTCCAAATGACAAATCCTCAGAAAGATCGGCTTGTGGTGACAAGTAGACTTTAGAAAAATCGGTCATACCATAAAATAGAATAATTTATTCCGACGTTGGATAAAGAGGACTAATACTGACTATAGACTTTTCTCAGTAAGGAATTGTTTACAAGCGTACAACCCATGACTGGTTATTGTCTTACAGGTTCTATCTGCTGCTGCAGCCGACAGCGACATTGGGACCAACGGCCGAGTACGCTACTATTTAATGGCCGCAGATAATTTCACAATCGGAGGTAAACAAATGATCGTTCTCCTGCAAGTAAAGTGCTGCATGCACTTGTTGTTTGCTTTTATGCTTCTGCTTCTGGGTTACAGAAGTTATTAGAGGCTGCTCTGATCAACCTGTGTTGCTTCTAGCTTGTGTATTAGTTCACCGAGCGGTTTACCGGTTATGTGACTGGGTTAAGATATAGCAAAATGTTAACAAATGATCTCTTCGTCATAGATGATTTTTTCAATATAACCATAACATCACGGTTGTGCCACAACCCAATTATGAACCTCTGTCCCAGAACTGACAGGAGAAATCTCGGCAACTTTCACGTTTGATCGCGAGTCCGTCTCCTCCTACAACTTCACGGTCCTGGCGGTGGATGGAGGCGACCCTCCCCGCTCATCAGCAGCAGAGGTCTCCATCACGGTCACGGACGTGAACGACAACAGCCCGGCGTTTCTGCGCACGCCGTACCGGGAGATGGTGCCGGAGGACACGTCGACGGGTACCAGTGTGTTCACCGTGACAGCAACGGATGCAGATTCCGGAGAAAACGGAGCTGTTTCCTACCAAGAGAACCCAGGTTGGTTTCTCTATGCAAACTTTGTTTGAAGTTGATTGTAAGTTTCATTGCAAAGCATTGTTCTTTTTAAATGAAAACTGACCTAACGTATTTGCATGTACATGTAGGCCCCACAGCAGCATCTTACATAGAACAATAAGCAATGTCAATTCTAGTCTTCCTCATCAAACCAAAAATTCTCATGATCGA
>NC_049984.1:1378073-1381785 GCF_000003815.2 Branchiostoma floridae
ACTTCCAGGCGGCATCTGTGGCGACCTGTTCCTGGTGGACAGCACCACCGGCGTCCTGAGGACCCGACAGTCTCTCCTCAGGATCAGCCCAACTGAGCGGGAAAACTGCGTCGCCAACGTTACGGCGTACGACCACGGACCCGACCAAAAACGCACGGCAGTCGAGGCAAGACTACGATTAACACGCACATACACACACGCACACACACACACACACACACGCGCGCGCGCGCGCGCACACGCAACAAAACGTAGTGCTAACAATGCACGAAAATGGGATTTACCAAACGTAAATCCCGTTTTCCGTGCAGTGTAAAACGTGTAGAAATCGTGATTGGTGTCCAACCAGAAGACTAAGCTTCATCACGACAGCAAACGATTGTACTCTCAAATCGGTTATACTTTCTATTCTCTCTTGTCAGGTTGTGTTCAACATCACGGATGCTAACCGCCACGACCCGGTGTTTGAGAGCACCAGACTGAGCCGCACCGTCGACGAGACCTGGAACGTCTGGCGGGACGAGCTGTTCACGGTCACGGCCACGGACGAGGACGGGGGAGTGAACGGGGAGGTCTCCTACAGGATCGTGGATGACTACGGTAAGAGCAATGCCAAATCCCAATGCCGTCCTCGTCATAGTTGTTTGGTCCAGCACTGAAACAGAGAACTTCTTGATTGATTGATTGATTGATTGATTGATTGATTGATTGATTGATTGATTGATTGATTGATTGATTGATTGATGGCAGGTGTGTTTTCTTGCCAGGCATCTTCACAGTTGTCAGACTGAACGAGTCCGGGCAGGTGTGGGCGAACCGCCCGCTGGACCGCGAGGAGCGGGACTTCTACAACCTGACCCTGGAGGCGTCTGACGGCGCGGTCGTCAACCCCAGAACCGCCACGGCCGTGCTGGACGTCTGGATCGACGACGTGAACGACAACCCGCCAAGGTTCGTCCGAGACAACTTCACGGCCGAGGAAATCATACTACCACAGGTACGCATCGTTTGAAGTTTGAAAGATCATCTTCATTGTTGATCAAAATGAAATAGTTCAAATACATTCCACTTTCTGTCCTGCATCCTTCTTCAAGTCGGAATGATCAGTTATTGAGGATTGCCCTTGCGATTGCTGACTACATGGCAACTGGAATTACCAATCGAACTTGGGTAATTAAGGCTGTAGCAAAGATGGCCAAAACTTTTTCTCATTGTATAGAAGACAGATACCGGAGATGGGTATTCTACTATGTACAAATCGGTTAATGTTTCAAAGTATGTTTAGACCTTAGAACCAGTCATACAAACGATATACTAAATTCAACATGTCCATATTTTCATATACATTTGTATGCACATGTTGGCATGTATGTATAGAAGACCTTACAGAAGCCAAGTGTCAACAAAGTTTATTATCATTTTAAGGTGAGGTAAAATTCCCGTATAAAATTACAGAACACCTCCGTGGGAACCCACGTGATCCAGGTGAACGCCACAGACGATGATTTTGGAACAAACGCCATTCCCCTGTACCGGATCGGGTCCGTCAAGGATGTAGACTTTTCCAGTCCCACTCATCTCTTCGCGATCGACAGCCAAACCGGGGAAGTCAACACTTCGTCTGCGTTTCCTAACCTCACAAAGGACTACTTTGTCGATGTACGTATGCAATGTATGGAAATACTGGTTGAAGAGTGCTTTATTTTTTTTATCAAACTGATCTAAAGCTAATTTGGGATAATTGTAACATCGACAAATCTATTCGTGCCAACCATTTTGCGATTAGTCAAGAACTTGTGTGGCTTTTTTTAAAGAATGGTACAGCAAGATACTTTTCCTCCCTGTCACTTTCCTTTTCTTTTCTGACCTTTCAGGTCACCCTGAAAGTGGAGGACTACGAGGACCCTGACCTCAGGCCAGACGAGCTGACCCTTCGCATCGTTGTTCCCTTCATCAGTACCAACAGGCACTCACCGCGATTCCCAAACGGTATACAACAGTTTGTCTCTACCAGGCTAACTACAGATATATGAAATATGTATATTTGACTAGGAACTAACTGAATGTTCCTCTAGGAACTGACTTAATGTTTTGGTCCTATTCCATTGATAAAAGTTTTGATTACAGTTTTATAGAAAGTTTATTTGCAAGTTTATGTCTTCAAGTACTTTGATTGGTACAAACAAGATATGGAATATAAACGTAACAATGAACTGTGATAAATCTGTAAATAATCTGTTTCTCGCCATTCCATTTCCGCAGTAACCTATGTGGTAGAGCGGAGCCGGGAGAGTCTGACTGAGGAGTCCGGCCCTATCCACCTGATCACAGTCTCAGCTGAGGACGCCGACTCCGGGCCGGACGGGCAGATACAGTACAACATCCTGAATAGGGAGGACGAATGGGTATGGGGACTTCGTATATGAAGTAATGAATAGATAAATAAATGTGTGAGTGAATGAGTGAGTGAGTGAGTGAGTTGGTGAGTGGGTGAGTGGGTGAGTGAGTGAATGAGTAAGTGAGTGAGTGAATGAGTGAGTGAGTCAGTGAGTGAGTGAGTGAGTCAGTGAGTCAGTGAGTAAGCGAGTCAGTGAATATTCAGATCAATTCTGTCTCGTGGCCTAAAGTCGCCCAGCCCATATGGACTTCTACAACCTATATGTACTACATAGCAAAGTTGCTGTCGCTATTGGAGTCTCTTTCGTGCTCACGATCGAAGGAAGGCCTTTGGTTGGTCTCCCATGATGATGGTAATCCCTGACCATAAAGTCACGTGTTCTAAGTGATCGGTCATTCGAAACTGTTAAAGGCTGCAGTACAGTCTTCAAAAATGTGGTAACCCTTTTTGGTTGTAACTGTATACAGCTTACAGTTACATGTTGTGTTCTACGTTGGTCACACTGCCTTCCTGTCTTTACAGTGGGAACTTCTTGGCTTCATTTCACTGAAGGAACCCAATGCCACAGTCTCTCTGAGCGTGAACACAAGGGGGACTCTGTGGAACGGTACAGACGGCCACCGGCACCGCATTGTCATACAGGCACAGGACATGGGTCAGCCTGCACGGACAGGGTAGGGATTCCATAGTCTAAACTCCAGCATTGGTAGCTTTATTTTGCAAAGGTTCCAAAGGTCGCTACCCGGCCAGCGGACTAAAGGTAGCAAGGCTGGAGAATGGGCCAGGGATGCTATCGCCGTTATTAGGCGTGTACTCAGTATGAACATTCGCGAACACAATGAAAAAAGATAGATGTTTGAATGATAAATGCAAGAAAAGAAATTCTGGTTGAAAATGGACTTACTCAGGGAGGACTGAAGGTGTATTACAACCCTAATTGGTGTGAAGGAGTTGCTCTGGATAATGATATGTTTATTGCAAGTTGTAATAAAAAGCTATTGATAGTAGTCCACCCAAACTAACACCAACATCCCTCAGACATGGCAAAATGGGGTGGACTTACTGTGGCAGTAACTCTCTCTCTGGCACAAGTAAGTCCATCTACATTCATCTTCTTTTAGGTCCCAGGTTTGCAAGTATGTCAACATAACGTATTACAGATCAAAATTCAGTAATAAGACTAAAATGTGTTTTCCAACCATGACATCAATATGACACAATGTCCCACCAGGACCACAAAGATTGTGCTGGACATCCGGCAGGCGGGGACGGAATCACCACCACCAGAGGGTAAGGTTATACAAGTAGTCACTA